>NC_134486.1:73160010-73262510 GCF_040206685.1 Ascaphus truei | reverse complement strand
TAATCCTAATAGAGGTATATTGGTATTTTATCTGGTAGTGTTAGGCCTTGCGAACAAGTGTCTGCCTTGTCGTGGCTTGCAAGCTTACAACGCTTTGGCCAAAGGGTTAAACTAAATGACCCTATTTCAAGAGAATATATAAGTATTTTACTGTGTATTTCTGTCATGTTGGATGTAGCATTGGGCTTCTCTGTCGTCTGTTGTATACATATGCCACGCTCAATAGCACTCCATTTTGACACATACATATATATATATATTGTGGGGGCTCAGGTGTTCCCAAAAAGAGCTTGCTGGGGTTCTGTGTTTTGTTAACACATTCTCAGCTGTTTCAGCTGTTGGAGGTTAGTGGCTCCTCCTTCCCGGGTTTTAAGCCCGCCCCTCCCCACTTCCCTAGTTTGCAGGTCCTTTCATTCTGCTGGATATAGACTCACTGTGGTCTTTCTCCCTCTTAATAGAGGTAAATGAGAATTTTCATCCTAATAGAGGTATATTGGTATACCTGGTAGGGTTAGGCCTTGTTGTGGCTCGCAAGCTTACAACGCTTTGGCCAAAGGGTTAAACTAAATGACCCTATTACAAGAGAATATATAAGTATTTTACTGTGTATTTCTGTCATGTTGGATGTAGCATTGGGCTTCTCTGTCATCTGTTGTATTTCAGCAAGGGGGACACGGAGACAGATTCGGAAATAGTAGAGTGATTCTGGCAGCAGCATTTAGGGTAGATTGTAGGGGAGACAGGTGAGAGGCATGAAGACCAGACAGCAGGAGGTTACAGAAGTCGAGACGGGAGAGAATGAGGCTCTGTGTCAGAGTTTATGTAGTCGAGCAACAGAGGAAAGGGCGTATCTTGGTAATATTTCGGAGGAAAAAACGACAGTTTTTTGCTACCTTTTGAATGTGAGAGAGGAGTAGTGTGTGACCCTTAGGCAGCGTGCTTGGACTAATGGGTGACTGATAGCACTTCCAACAATAATGTGGGAGGAGGAAATAGGGGCAGGTTTTGGAGGCAGTATGAGGAGCTCTGTTTTTGCCATGTTAAGTTTAAGTCGGCAGAGGGCCACCCAGAATGATATAGCCGAGAGACATTCAGAAACTTTAGTCTGTACAGCAGGTGTAAGGTCAGGGGTAGAAAAGTACATTTGTGTGTCATCAGCATAGAGGTGATATTTGAACCCAAGAGATGTGATTAGGTCACCTAGAGAGAGTGTGAAAAGAGAAGAGGTCCCAGGACAGAACCCTGGGGTACCCCCACAGAAAGATCGATGGAGGAGGTGATAGCAAAAGAGACACTGAAAGTACGATGGGAGAGGTAAGAGGAGATCCAGGATAGAGCTTTATTATGAATGCCAAGAGTATGAAGAATGTGAATGAGAAGAGGGTGGTCCAAGGTATCAAATGCTGCTGAGAAGTCGAGTAATATGAGCAGAGTGTAATAACCTCTGTCTTTGGCAGCATGGAGGTCATTAGTTATTTTAGTGAGGGCTGTTTCAGTGGAGTGAGCAGTGCGGAAGCCGGATTGTAGATGGTCTAGGAGAGAATAGGTGTTGAGAAAATGGCGCAAGCGAGAGAATACAAGACGTTCAAGGAGTTTAGAGGCAAAAGGCAGGAGGGAGGCATGTCAATAGATAAAAAGACAGAAAGAGTCAAGATTGCTGTTTTTGAGTAATGGTATAACTGTTGCATGTTTGAAGATAGAGGGAAAGGTACCAGACTGATAGATCATATTGGTTACTTTAGGTAATCACTTCTTGCACTATGGTGCATTGTGTTGTATCCACTGCAAAATCCTGCTTTTTATCTAGGTTGTGTATGTTGCAGCTGTTTAAGGGGTATCTTAGTAAACATCCTGTAAGTTATTGGATGTAGACTGATTAGTTTGTAGTTCTTGAGATCTTCTTTGTCTTTTTTCTTATGAATGAGGATAACCATGGCATTGCTCCACTGTTCTAGAATCTACATGTTCTTCAAATAAAAATACCACATGTGAGCACATTCACATGCCTCAGACAGGCCTGCAACCCCATGCAAACAGGTCTGCAATTACCTCTTAGCAAACAGTGCTTCCACTGCAGCCAGGGATTCTAGGAAATTACATGCAAATGAGCACACAGTATCACCTTTTACTCCATGTAAATTTTAACATGGACCCCTATAAGCATATGGCTGCTGTATTACACAGCTTTTCAGCACAGCCTGGGTTAAATAAGTGCATAGTCAGTAAAACCCACTCACAGACAGCTGTTTTGACCTTTTGGGTCTCTTCGGTGTGAGGATGGTTTTGCTGGCTTTACAATGTGAAGTTTACAGCAAATGAAAATATCACTTGTGAGCACATTCACATGTCTCAGACAGGTCTGCAATCCTGCTTTTTACCATTACCTCCTAGCATACAGTGCTTTCACTGCAGCAAGGTATTCTGCGAAATTACATGCAAATGAGCACACAACGTATCATCTTTTGCTTCAAATCCATTTTGATATGGACCCCTATACAGTAGGTTTGTCTGCCGCATTGCACAGCCTTTCAGCACAGCTCTGGGTTAAAGATGTACATAGCCAATAAAACCTAATCACAGATAGCTGTGTCACCCTTTTGGCTAGTTAAACCTGTTCTTCAAGCAACATGTAAACATATTTTCAAGTATTTCCCTTATGCAAGCAATTTTTTTCCTCAAACAAAAATATAGAATTTAGTCTTAAACTGATGTTCTTTATGTAGAGCTACTATTACTAAAGTAAGCTTTAATTTAATATTAGACTTTAATTATTAGTAAAGAATAAATTAGCTTTAGTAAGTTTTTCACAACATATAGGGACCTATCAATCCCAATTAGGATTTTATTAGTTAGAGATAGGAAATAATAAAAAGGGATGAGTTAACCCCTTTTGGCACTTCAGTTATTAATAAAGATGTTAACAATTCTTGTCTCTCTTTAATGACTTAGTTCCTAGTTCTCATCTGAGTATCAGAACTCCCTCGCAAAAGGGAAACTAGCATTCATTGAGACTGATCTCCCCCAACATGCCTCTAATTCCAGTGAATCAGACAGACAACATAAATAATGAAACGTATGCAGGGTTTACTCACTCTCTAATGCAAAGGTGACTGTTCAGCACCAAAGTGTTCTACGCCCAAACTTGTTTGGGGGAGGGTGACTCTTTGCTTTTCGGGAATTTCTCCAAGATTTTTATTACTTCAAAGTTCTTTGTTTCAATTTTTAACGAGTCTGAGAATTATGTATGATTCATGCTTCCAAAACATTTACTCGTTAATCACATGAAGTACAATATGTGGAAATAAGAACACACAACTGAGCCAATGTCCTGTTGAACATGGTGGACACAAAATAAGACAGTTTTACATCCCTTATCAAAAGGGACAATAAAACAAACCAAGGCATGGTTTTGGTAAATGGTCAAAACTATTAATACTAGTTTGTAACAGAAAATATTTTCTTGTAAAAAAAACGTTTTTTTTTAGAATCAAAAGTCTGCATTCGCATCACTTTTTTAACATTTGAAAAACACTTCAGTTCAAGAGAATTGACACAGGCTGTGGTATTTGCTAGGGCCTAAAGGCACATACGCTAGTTATTGTGAAACAAGACCAAACAACTCTGATCCTACACCAGAGGAAGAAATATAAAAAGCATTTCATTTTTTCAAAACATGCTCCGTGTGATTGTTACACATGATAGACTGGTCCAGTGGCAATAAACAATATGTTTTCTCTGTCATTGTTTTAGTTCCTCTAGAACAGGGGTCAGCAACCACTTTAAGCCGCTGCTGGCGGCTCATTTTGGGAGGTGGGCACTTCCTCCAACATCACGGCCTGCAACGCCCACCCTTCTTGTTGGTGCTCTTTGCCACAGCGCTGGAAGTTGTTCCAGTTGTGCATGATGATGCGGGACCAGAGGCCTCTCACCATATTCTAGCATGATATATCATTTTGTGTGGCATAATTCTGTGGGGATAAGTTTTGGTGATAATTCTGTGGGTGGTGGGATCATTTTGAGTGGGATCTTTTTGTGGGGGGTGGGAGGGTGGATCATTTTGTATTGGATAATTCTTTGGGGGGTGGCAGTGGGGAAGTTTTTTTATGGCATAATTCTGTGGGGATATTTTGGGGGGATAATTCTGTGGGGGATAGGAGGGGAGATCATTTTATGTGGGGTATTTCTGCAAGGGTGGGAGTGGGGATAATTCTGTGTGGGATAATTCTGTGGGTGTTGGGGGAATAATTGAGTGGGTGGACAATTGAGTGTGGGGAATAATTGAGTGTGGGGGAAGGGAAGAATTGTGTGCGTAGGAGGGGATTGAGTGGGGGAGAGAGTGCAAGGGACAGGTGAGAGTGAGAGGGGTAGTGTAAGAGAGGAAGGCGGGGGAGTGAGAGTAAATAAATACACAGCACCAAGCATATTTTAATTTTTAATTAAGTTATCAATAATTCATTGTGCGGCTCTTTAAATATTTTGGTCAAGAAACAAAACCAAAAAAGGCTCTTCTTCCTTGAAAAGTTGCAGACTCCTGCTCTAGCACAGAAAAAAACATCATGATTGTATCATGGTGTACAATTGTTTACTTTAATCTCTAATAAGAGTTTATTTTTAACACCACTGTACTCTCACTTAACAGCACCTAAATTGCTATAAGGCAATGATTCTAAGAATTATAATGATAATAACTTTTTAGGATTAAAATCCTTCGTACATATAGCTAAGCATGGTTGTTAGTAGTTTCGTTTCCTAGTTGGAGAGTGGTGCTTTAACATGACAGAATTAAGTTATACATCTATAACGACCAGATTGTCACTAGAATAAACTTCTCTTGTAGTAATATATTAAAGGCCTTTAAGCTGTCTAAATGAACAGCTTAATGTGTATTTGTTTTGCATCAGCTCCAAATACAAGAAATCTATTTGCTAAGTGCCTTCCATTTGTTCCAGTTTGTTGGCCAGAGAAGTTTACATCAATTTAACATTGGCAGACAATTAACATACAGGCAATTAAAAAAGGCATTTCCTTTTGCTCGTTTTTTGTATTGTCTTAATAATGCAGCAATGTAATTATCTAAGCTGCTGATCAATCCATTTGCCTGTGACCGATCGGCAAAGATCCCGATCCAGGGCATGCAATATGGCTACCTTTTCCCAAAGAGGAAGTAGTGGGGCTTCCTAAATGGTTCTTGTAGCAACCCAAGGAAAGTGAAACGCTTGTGCTCACCACGAACAAAGAGGGAGGAGCCAGGAGAGTGGTCGAGCCGAGAGCTGTGGTCGTGGGTTGGAGCCAGGTGGTTGGTCAGTGTCCGAAAGCCGAGGTCGAGGGTTGGAGAAGTCGGATAGTAGGAGGCAAGCCGGAGTCGAATTCCAGGGAGGGTCCTAAGTCAAGCCGGATCGGTACACAGGAGAGAATACGAGAGCGAGGTGAAAGCACTAGGGACAAGGCAAGGCACGAACGTGGGACCACAAGGCTACCAGGAACTATACTCAGCCAAAGAAGGAATGGCTGAGCTGGGCATATAAAGGACCAGGGACCGATGGAAACCGGAGGAGTGGCCCCAGCGAGGGCAGTGATAGGGAAAAACAGAAGGTTGCAGGTGAGGTGGATAATTACCCCTGCTGTGCTGCCTGTGTGCGGTTCACGCGTCTCGTGCGTGTGTGCTATGTGTGAGGGAGGTGCGCGGCCCGAGCGGGAGCGGGAACCTAATTCCGTGTGAGGGCAGAAGATGCCCTGTGAGCACATGCGCGCGTCCTTACAGACGCTGGGAACGGAGCGATAGCGGGGGAGGAGGCCATTGCCTTCGGCAGCGAGCTCCTGGAGCCAGCGCGGTGCAGATCGGCGGGAGTGGGGATCAGGGTGGCGGGAGGAGTCCCCATCTCTGGCAGCTAACCCCCGCTGCGGGACGCTGGCTGGGGAGAGGTAAGGGGGGAACCCTCCTTGAGGGAGGAGTTCCCAGGTTTCTTACAGAAAGGAGGATTAATACATTACAAAAATATTAAAAAGGACATAAAGGGGAGGGGCGTGGCTTGGAGCCTGACAGTGATAGTTGTGCATGTCTGAAGCTCCTCCAGGCAAATCCCTAATCTGGAACAATACTGAATTAAATATTGGCCAAAATAAATAAAATTTATTGCATCCGAAGAGAGTAGGAAACGGGGATCATTTAGAGACAAAATTCGAAAAAATGTAACATTGTTTAGACCCCAAAAACTAAAGATTGAAAAATTGCAACCTGTTTGGTAAAGGCCATGCTCCTCATACCGAGACTGCTGGGACCCGATCACGGCACTGGGTCCCGTTCGCCACGTTGGTCTAACCCCCCCCAATGGTATTTGGTAACAATGGTATTTGGGACCAAGGCTACATTTTTAAAGCTTCCTTTGACTGATCTCCATGTTACTAGTTTTAAATACTTGGGCATATGGTTTGACTTCCATTTAAAATTCGGGATGCACATTGATAACCTGCCATTCAAAATCTATGCCAAACAAGGTGTACTTTATAGGAACAAATCGTCCCTAGGTCTGCTGATCAGAAAGCATATGGCACGGCAGATGCAGATGCCGATTATCGACTATAGGGACATAGTATATGGCTCGGCACCCCAAACCCACCAGAGCAAACTTGACACCTCTACAATTCAATATGCCGTTTTGTTCTGGAATGCAACTACAACACACATCACTGCGAAATGCTCAAAGAACTAGATTGGTCATCACTTGAGTCTAGTTCATCTTTCCTGTCTTGCCTTCAAATACTTTCTGGGCAAGCTACCCATCTATCTGAACATCTATCTGAACAAGCTTCTCACCCCTACCACATGCAGCACTTATCATCTGAGATCTAACTCCAAAAGACTGTTCATGGTCCCACGGTTTAGCAAAGTACCCAGCCGCTCCTCCTACTCTTACTGTGCACCCCAAAACTGGAACAATCTACTGGAGACTCTCACTGCCGCCACCAGTCTAGGCTAAACTAAAGCTGTCTCACATTTTAATCTGGTCTGTAACTGTTACATATGCCTATAATATATATTATCTATAACTGTGCATGCTATGTCTTGTATATAATATATACCCTGTTCACTTATCTAACTGTATTTGTAACCATGTATTATTTATTTATTCAGCTGTATTTAATAAAGTTTTAGAGGGAGAGAAGTTTCCACAAACAATGCTTGAATCAAAAATAATATTAATACATAAAGAGGGCAAAGACCCCACACAATGCAAAAGTTATAGATCAATATCCCTGATTAATAATTACCTCAAATAATTTTTTCCAAAATATTAGCCACTAGATTGAATAAGTATCTTCCGCAACTGATAGATGCATATCAGGCAGGATTTATACGAGGTCAACAGGCAGCGGACAACACAAGAAAAACAATCAACTTGATCCAAATTGCTAAGCAGAATAATACACCTTCAATGTCACTGTCTGTGGAGGCAGAGAAAGTTTTGATCGCATAGATTGGGGATATATGTTATAGACACAGGGTTTTTGGAGTGAGAGGCAAATTTATGAAAGCTATAGTCTCGCTATACAGGGAACCAACAGCTAAAGTATGCTACCTTAATATGCAGACAGATAAAATACATATCAGAAACGGCACAAGACAAGGATGCCCTCTGTCACGCCTGCTGTTCGCCCAAGCGATAGAACCTTTAGCAGCTCAAATCAGATCGAACGTGGATATCGGGGGGATAGAGGTAAAACAAAAAGTATACAAGCTGTCACTGTTTGCCGATGATATATTATTAACAATATCAAGACCCCCAACCTCTCTGCCAAACCTATTCATAATCTATCAGAGTTCCAAAAATTATCAGGGTTTTAAATAAATAATGACAATCCAAAGCCTTAAATATAAACCTCCCACAGGACAATTAAAGCTTATAAAACTACATTTTCATTTAAAATGGAAGACCCAGGCCATAAAGTACTTGGGAATTTGGTTGACCAATACACAGGACACATATATGAGGCAAACTACCCAGCAATGATAAAAACATTGAAAAAAGAGGTAGAGGAATGGTCTAGATATCATATATCCTGGATAGGTAGAGTAAACACTATTAAAATGAACCTACTACCAAGAATCTTGTACCTATTCCACACATTACCAGTGCAAATCAGGGTCAAGGATATACACAAACTACAGACAAAAATCACAACATTTATATGGAACAACAAAAAAGTGAGAATTAAATTGCCCACACTCTATAAATCCAAGGAGGTTAAGCTCTGCCACATTTATTGCAGTATTATCAAGCGGCTCATTTAAGCCAGTTGATCCACTGGCATGCTCACAAACAGAGGAAAAAATGGGTGGAAATTGAGTTTGATACGCTCTCAAAGTCAACTATAGATAGGATTTTATGGTTAACAAAGAAAGAAAGACCCAAACTGACGGTGCCTCTGGAATCTATTACACACTCACTTAAAATTTGAGACTCCTTGAAATTCAAACATGGGCTGACCAACCTAAAATCTCAGATGACACCACTGTTTGAGAATCCTAGCTTTGATCCAGGCATGGATCAACAGTTTTTAAAGATTGGAGCAAGGCAGGAATAACAAGGGTAAAAGATGTATGGGCAAATAAAGAAATGAAAGTGTTTGAGACAGTAATGAGAGAAATTGGGTTACATAAGTCAGCCTTCTTTAGATATCTCCAACTAAGGGACCAGATAAGAAACAAAGGCCCATATAACATATTTGGGGATATGTGCCTTTCGGGGGAGGATAAGAAAGACCTGATCTTAACAGTATACAACATATTAGCGGTTGTTAAACCAGAAACTGAAATAAAACCCAAATTTATGATAAAGTGCGAAGAGGCGTTGGGAGAAGAATTAGATCAAGAGGAGTGGGATAATATATTTGAAGGGATTGCACGGAGTTCCATATATGTCCTAATGAAAGAAAATGCATACAAAATGCTCTACCAATGGTATTACACCCCACTAAGATTGTCCACATTCTTTAGAAACATGTCACCCCTTTGCTCAAGAGGATGTGGTCAGCAGGGATCTTTTGTACATGTACAGTATGGTAGATGTGTCCAAAGGTTACAAAACTATGGAAGGTCACACATGGTACAGTATGGCTCAGGAAATTCTCAGGTTTGCCTTCCCCTTAGATCCCTGGACAGCTCTGCTATGCAGACCAATTGAAAGTATGGAAAGAAATTAAAATAAGCTACTGATATATATACAGCCACCAGATGTGAAATAGCTAAGGCCTGGAAACAGAAACAGCCAGCCATAGATGCAGTAAAAGTGAGATATTGGAGGGTCTGTCTTATGGAAAAATTGACGGGGATACAAAATGACACAGTTCAGAAATTCTTAAAAGTATGGGAACCATGGAGAATTTATATAGGAAATAGATATCTTACTAGGGGACTCTCCAAGAACAAGTTTAAAAAAGAAAAAGGGCATAAAGATGACAAAAAAGGAAATGCAGTAAGTACTGTATTATATAATACTACACACCTGATTAATTTAAAAATCACGTAGGATTTTGAATGAAATGCTGCTTGAAAAGAATTTGATTTTTTTAGAGCAAAAGAGACAGAGACCTGTTTTGCTAAAAACCCAAATACTATTTATAGATATTTACATTTTGCTTAAAACCCAAATACTATTTATAGATATTGACATAAATATAGATATATCAATCACCAATAATCATCCCCTCAAACAACACATAGAGAGACATGAGATATTTGCGAATAGGAGTCAATTACATATAATTTGCATATTCTGTTAGCATATATCCCAGGTATCACAGTCCTCATTGAATTATACTGTATACTTCCTAAAACAATCCTCTATATAACATGTGGGGAGATACTTGTGAACACATCTGGGAATGTGGTAATTTAAATAATTTTAATATAATTAGCATATACAAATTGGGTTATTTGCCATGTATCTCTGGTATGTACACATTAATCTTTTCCCATGTTGAGTGTTAAAGAAGGTTTAGCGAGAGACTTCCGGTGACGTCATCTAAGATGGTGGGTTAAATAGGGAGCTCTAACAACCCTCACGAAGCAAACGATAAAAAAAGCCGTTTCCACCCCTCGAATCAGACGGCAAACAGCTCTACAGTGTGTCTGAACCCCACAGCATGCCACAGAAGGCAAAAGCCCCAACCTCCAAAGGCGCCTCCAAATTCTTTCAGCCACAACAAAAACGCGGCCTAGCGGGCATGCAGAGCCCCCAAGATGGCGTCGGACGCCACGCGGCCGCATCCCCGCAAAGTGAGGGAAGCATGCAGGCAGAAGAACCCGCCCTGGATAGAGAAATTACACGCTCATATCTTGAGGACCTTCTATCCAAAATGCACGACAGACTGCAAAAGACCCTCAGGCAGGAACTCAAAGACATGATGGCAGGAATGCGGGAAGAGATAAACGGCCTTACGCAGAGAACAGAGGACCTCGAGAGTAAGCTGGAAGAATCCCTGCAGGCACAGGCCATGGCGGACGACGAGATTATGCGCCTGGGGGAGGAGGTCAGACTACTGAAAGACAGTATCGAGGACCAGGAGAACCGGGACCGGCGACAGAATCTCAGGATTCGCAATGTCCCGGAAACGGTTCTCCCTGAACAAATAAAACCATATCTGGTCGACCTTTTCAATAATTTATGTGAAGGACTTGATAACAGGGATCTGGAAATCGACAGGGCGCACCGCGCGCTAGGCCCGCGCTCCAATGACCCGAAGCGGAGGCGAGACATCATAGTCCGCCTCCATAGTTACTCCACGAAGGAGAAAGTGATGGCGGCAAGCATGGAGAATAGCAATCTTACCTTCAAAAATGAGCCGGTGCAGATCTTCAGTGATCTGGCTAAAATCACGATCGAACGCCGCCGTGAGCTCAAGCCGCTTACCCAAGCACTCAGAGAGAACAGCATCCCTTACCGCTGGGGCTTTCCGTTCCGACTGGTGGTCAACAGGAACGGAAAACAAAGATCCATCAGGCTCCCTGAGGAGATGCAGGGATTCGCCCGCGAACTGGGCCTGACGCTGCCCCCAATGAGAAACACCATACGGAGAGAGCCGCGAGACACAAGCCAGGAGCGGAGAACCACACGAGCCTCTGAAAGATTGGCGGGACACCAGGAACATCAACCCTGAACACCTAGACGACCAGCCCGAAATCCTGAGAGGAGCAGCCCAGAGACCGGCAACCCAAGTCGCCCTTCCAGATGAATGCACGTCGGAGCAGTCCCGCATGCTGTTGCTTCTACAACCGGAAAGCCGCGGCGATCCCAGTACCTCAGAGCGCTATCTGCAAAAGCCACTCCTGCACCTGGATAAACAGCACAGGCGAGTCGAGAGGCGCGGTGGCGGGAGAGGGGAAACACGATCCACTGGTCACTTCACCGACCAGGCCCCGCTGGGAACTCCTCGACCTGCCTGTGAACAACGCCCAGATCAGGTTTGACTGCCCCCCCCCACCCCCCAGATAAACGTTACATCTGAACTCCATACGAGAGGGCTAGCCACGTTCCCCCCCCCTCCCCCCCCCTTTTTCAACGATCGGACCGCTCCCGAAGCTGCAACCCTGGCAACGGGGCTAACACATCGCCCAGGCCAAACGCCCCACAACTCTGCATCCCCCCCTTCCCCACTAGCATTACACAAATGCAGCCCAGACCCCTGTCATAGCTCAAGTGAAAGCTAACGTACAGCGCCCCTCACTATTACGATATAAAATAGACAAACTCACCCCCCCCCCCATTCGGCTACCCTCCCCTTCCCCCCCCTAGCACAGCAGCAAACTAACCTACAGCATATAGACTCTGCAGCACCCCCGGCCTCAAGCAACCACAAAGGAGCCACGCCAAAGCTAACATCAAATCACACAGGAAACCACCATTAGACCCCCCCCTTCCTACCCCCCCCCCCCTACCTTCCATCACCACACCAAACCACCATCCCCCCCCTTCCCTCCCCCCCCCTAAAAACCCAGCTCCCGCTTGCCTCCACCCACGCATAAGCAAGTCCGCACGACAACCCAGACGCACGGAAGAACCCAGCACCTGAAACACACCAAAACAGAGAACCGAGTGGAGCACAAACACAGGATGTCGCCCAAGCACCAAACAGTGGTACACAGACACCAGCAAGCTACACATAAAGCTGACACGCGACCATAGCCCCACTACAACCCCCCACACAGACCTATCCTGGCAGTCCATCCCCCCGATCCATCACCTATCCTCCGCTGTCACCCCAACCTTCCCCCCCTCCCCCCCTTACACAGAACAATAAATACTATTACAAAAATCAATAAATGCTAACCAAATAAATACAATTGGAAACTCTGTACTCGCACATAAAATTCCCCAACCTATTCAAAGCAAGCAGAGGCTGCGCCCGCCCCTAGGTGTAGAACACGTAATGGGAAACCAACAAATAACAAGCATGCAAATGTTCCGCACGGGGGGGCGGCTGAGGCTGGGGCTGCTGTGGCTGTGATTGCTGTGCTACCGAAAGCAAATAGCTGTCATGACAGGGAATCCCAGCCTACGTAAGACATATGGGTCCCTAACCCAATTGCCTATTACCACGCCATCCCCCCCCCTATCCCACCCCCCTGACCGCCCACCCCCACCCCCCTCCCAAGACCCCACCCCCCTTAGAACCACCCAAGTGAATAACTCTCTCACCTGCTGCTCAGAACTCCCAACTAGCCGCGCCTCTGACACGCACTGACATGAGCGTAAGAGCGAAGCAACGCCCAGAACTGATCACATGACACTAAGACGTAGCGGCTCGCCACAGAACGGAACGAGCCCATTAGACCTAGCGACACACACCTCCCCCAAAAATAAAGCAATCCCCCCCCCTCATGACATCCCTGGTCACCCCCCCCACCCGCCCCCCCCCCCCCCCCCACCCTGGGCACAGATCACTATGCCACAAAGATCCCCCAGACCCCACATACACACCTGTGAACAGGCCCACCTTAGAGTGGATGAAAGAGACATAAGATCTAGTTGGGACACAAATGTCTCATACGCGGACTCTAATGAAGAAAGGACAACTGTGATCTCCCTGCCAACTTCCTCTGTGGCTGTCTAATATCACTGTGATTGGGCCCATCTCATATGTATATGTATCTGCTAGTCACTTTATTTTCTGTGCCACGACACCCGTACACTACCCCCCCGCCCAAAACCAAAAACCCCAACGATCCCACCCCCCCTCTCCCCCCCGCGCCCCCCCCTCCCTCCCCCTTCCTCCCTGTGTCTCCCCCCTCCCTCCACCTCACCCCCCACCCCCCCCCATAGAGTAACCCCCCCCCACCAGCTCTTCTCACCCCCCCTCCCCACCCTACCCCTCCCCTCACCCACCCCGAGACCGACAAAAGAAATAATGATACACACGGGTTATTAGAAAAATAGATTGTGGACTGAAGGAGCCCTGCAGCGGTGACACTCAGCCTGAACGGCGAGCTGCGCGCACGGGACCTCGGCTCTGCGGGCGCCACCGGGAGCTCCCACCGCTGGAAATAGAACAGCCAGCCGACAGCGCTCCCCACGAGTACCCACGAAGCAGGGAAACCAAGATGGCCGCCGGATCGGAAGCTTAGGCTCACCCGAGGCACGCTGCAGAACCGGAGGCGGAGGGGAGGTGTGCAGGACAGACGGAGAGACAATCAGGCTCAGCCGGAGCTGGGGAAGGGTAAGGAGGGATAGACAGTTGGGGGACAACGGAGCCCTGCTACACAGAAGCTCCCAGAGACACCCTGCCATTAGAGCACAGCAGGGTTCAACAAAAACAGTGCAGAAGGAGTGGGTGCCCCCTCTCCCCCCCTGGTCAGAAATACAATTACAAAGTGGACCTTCACCCTCCCCCTCACACCCAGAGCCATAATTACAGCCCCCCCCCCCCCCCTCCAAAAAAACAAACAAAAAAAAAAAAACTGAGGTTGCCAATCTCTAACAGCTGCCAGAGTCTGCCGTCCGAGACCCACGGGCTTAACCAACGGCCCAACCCCATCCTGGCACAAAACTTCCTGGCAGCACAACCTGCAAAATCGCCCAAAACAACAACACTCTAAAATGGCTGCCACAAATATATGAGTGCCCAACATTGAGAGCCAGAAAAGTTACACAGCCACGCTTCCCAATTTCCCCCCTGCCCCTCCCCGCTACAACCTATGAACACATAAACAAATCTATGTAGGAGCGTGGCCAGGACGCCGACGGAGATGGACGTGTAGCAGAGGAGCTCGCCAGACCCCCTAATAAATAAACAAATAGAGGCTCTTTTCCCCCGAAAATTCCCCCTCCTAAAGCACTACCCTAGACCCGCAACCCTAGAGGAAATGGCTAACAAACAAAAATCCCAAACAGCCCAGGCTGTTAACAAGCTATTCTCCCCACGAAACTCAGAGGCGGCGGCAAGAGGCCAAGATGGCGCAGGCCCATCAGGCGCACGAGGCCCCAAACAAACTGCCCAAACGCAAGACCGGCAAGAAATGCCAGCGCAGCCGGCGGCAACACTCACCCGAGAGGACATGAAAGAGCTTATGGCAGAAATGCTGCATGACCTACACAAATCGCTAAAGGCCGATCTCAGATCAGCAGTCACTGAGCTAAAGCAAGAACTGACAGGCCTAAGGGAGCGCACGGATGTACTGGAAGGCAAAATGGAGGCCTCCACACAGGCCCAAGAATTAGCTGCAAATGAGATATTCCGGCTCGGGGCTGAGGTAGAAAGTCTCCGCGACTCCCTAGAAGATCAGGAGAATCGCGACAGGAGACAAAACATAAGAATCAGAGGCATTCCCGAGTCGGTACTTCCAGGGCAGTTAAAGACTTACATCCTGGAGCTCTTCACCTCCCTATGTGGAGACTTGAATCAGACGGACCTTGAACTGGACAGGGCTCACCGCTCCCTTGGCCCTAGATCAGAGGATCCAAAAAGGATGAGAGACGTCATAGTCAGACTTCATAAATTTTCGGCAAAAGAAAAAATAATGGAGGTTGCCCGAACCAAAGATCTCATCACATTTGAGGACAGCCAACTGCAACTTTACAACGATCTAGCCAAAAGAACTGTAGATCGCCGCAAGGAACTAAGACCCCTAACCATACTGCTGCGGGACAGCGGAGTAAAGTATAAATGGGGCTTCCCATTTAGACTAATGGTGCAGCGCAATGGAAAGATGCTCTCAATTAAACATCAAGAAGATATGGAGCACTTTGATAAAGCACTAAACCTCACCCCTCCTGCCAGCTGGAGAAACGAAGGACCCAGACAAGAAGAGCCCCCAACCAGAGCCTCGGAAAGGCTGGCGGGACAGAGGGGTCAGAGGATTAAGTAGAAGAACTCAACCCCACACTCTCAGCACATACAAAGGCACCATCCTCAAGAATGACACAAAGACCCCATATTACCAGCACTGCAGGGAGAGGATGAGCACTGCCGGAGATGACTACACCGACCCACCGGGAGAGGAGAGACAGCTGACGAGGGAACAGCACCGCTCTCAAATCTTCACAACCGCTTGCAACACCCACTTCACTTACCTGAAAAGTGAGACGGGGCTCCGATCGGCGGGAGATGGAGGGACCAGCATTCTGCGGTGGAGGGGAGGGGGGGGGCGCCGCCCCCCCCCCCCCCCTTTTTTCCCCTTTTTTATTTTTTACTATATTTTTTTTCCTCCCTCTTTCTCGCCATGTCCCCGTCCTCTTGTTGGCTACCTGCGGCCTTTCGGCTTCTTTTGGCCCCCGACCCTCCCCGTGTGGGGTCCCTGGAGGTGGAGAGCCGGACCTTCCCGGCCTTATGATCCCCCGAGCCCAGGGCGAACTGCTCCGGCAACCGTGAGTAATCCCTAAAAAATCCCTGCAGAGATTGACGGTGCCGGACGGGTTGGGGGGGCGACGCACAGAGGCTACGCCTCACTGGCTGGATGTTAGCGGGTGGCCCAGCCCCGCGGCCTGGAAGACCCTTGGTCTGGCCTTGCGGCTGGGAGATGGGGTCGGGGATCTCCGTGGACTGGTTCTGCTGAGGAGAGCGGATCCCCCCCCCCCTCTCCCCTCCCCGGGTGGCCCCCGCGCTTTCCCCTCGGGCGATACCCATACTCACGGCCTGGTGCCCCACAGCCGGGGGAGGCCTGACAGAGAAGAGACACCGAGCCGGGACAATTAAGTTTGAAGTTGTCACCCCGCCCACTCGCTTAGCCATAAGGAACGGTGACCTAAGACTAATGCATGATATGTGGGCGGAGGGAAAGGCTGACAAGCAGAGGCAAAAATAAGCATCAATGGCCTCGGGCTAAGGGAACTACTAAGCCACCCGCCGAAGCATATACACAAAGGCTGCGTCTAGCAGGAACAAATACCATATACAGCGATCACGCGACAGAGTCAGATACACAAATAGAAAACAAACATCACCAACACAACATAGCTAGACTGTCGTCCCCCCCCTCTCCCCGGCCCTACCTATCGCCCCACCCCCCCCCCCCCCTCCCCCTATCCACCCCCCCTTTACCCCCCTCCCCCTCCTCCCCCCCTCCCCCCCCTCCCTCCCCCCCTCTACCTCCTCCCCCTCCCTCCCCCCCCCCTCCCTCCCCCCCCTCCCTCCCCCCTCCCTCCCCCCTCCCTCCCCCCTCCCTCCCCCTCCCCCTCTCCTCCCTCCCCCCCCTCCCTCCCCCCCTCTACCCTCCTCCCCCTCCCCTCCCTCCCCCCCCTCCCTCCCCCCCTCTACCCTCCTCCCCCCCTCTCCCCCCTCTCTCCCCCCTCCCCCCCCCTCCCCCTCTCCCCCCCTTACCCCTCTCCCCCCCCTCCCCCCTCTCCCCCCCCCCTCCCCCCCTCCCCCCTCCCCCCCCCTCCTCCCCCCTCCCCCCCCCCCTCCCCCTCCCCCCTCCCCCCCCCTCCTCCCCCCTCCCCCCCCCCCTCCCCCTCCCCCCCCCTCCCCCCCTCCCCCCTCCCCCCCCCTCCTCCCCCCTCCCCCCCCCCCTCCCCCTCCCCCCTCCCCCCCCTCCTCCCCCCTCCCCCCCCCCCTCCCCCTCCCCCCCCCTCCCCCCCTCCCCCCTCCCCCCCCCTCCCCCCCCCCCTCCCCCTCCCCCCCCCTCCCCCCCTCCCCCCTCCCCCCTCCCCCCCCCTCCCCCCCCTCTCCCCCCCCCTCCCCCCCTCCCCCCCCCCTCCCCCCCCCTCCCCCCTCCCCATAGTCCCGCCTGTCCCCCCCTCCCTCCGCCCCCACACGGAGACCCCCTTCCCTCACACCGCCCCGGCACACTACCGGCCATCCCATCGACCCCCCCCCCCCCCCTCTCCCTACCTCTAAGAAGCGCCCAGCCACCCCTAGGACAGACTAAGAGAACTTCCCCCCACCACACACTTAGACACAACTACAACACCCCACCCAAAGAGCACATAGTACACAACCTAGAAAAAGAGCTAACATAAATTACACTCTGTTTACACAAGGCGGTGAGGCAAAACAAAACATCAGGACAATGTTAAAGTCTGCTTCAAACTGGTTTAGAATGTTATCTAGCACTAGATGATGCTATGTTGCGTGAAATGTTGTTGAGTTATGTTATGATAAGTTAAATTATGTTATATTATGCCAAAAATGTAAGATCCACTAGGGGAGTGTCTCTCCCAGACAAAAATGTGATGATACCCTGGATATATGATATATGACTGCTCATGTAACAGGTACTTAATAAAACTAACACCATAGACTCCCCCCCCCTCCCTTTTCCCTCCCTCGCCCCCCCTCCCCCCCCCTCCCTTCCCCTCCCTCCCCCTCACCCCCCCTCCCTTCCCTTCCGTGCTTACATCCTTCACCCCACCAACCCCCCCCCCTAGACAGCCATATAACGCTTTCCCCCCCCCCTCCTCTCGCCCCCCCCCTCCCCCCTCTCCCCGCCCCCCCTCTCCCCCCCTAAAGTCCGGTCTTTCCCCCCCCTTCCCCCCCTCCCTCCGCCCCCACACGGAGACCCCCTTCCCTCACACCACCCCGGCACACTACCGGCCAGCCCCTCGACCCCCCCCCCCTCTCCCTACCTCTAAGAAGCGCCCAGCCACCCATAGGACAGACTAAGAGAACCTCCCCCCACCACACACTTAGACACAACTACAACCCCCCACCCAAAGAGCACATAGTACACAACCTAGAAAAAGAGCTAACATATAAAATACACTCTGTTTACACAAGGCGTGAGGCAAAACAAAACATCAGGACAATGTTAAAGTCTGCTTCAAACTGGTCTAGAATGTTATCTAGCACTAGATGATGCTATGTTATGTGAAATGTTGTTGAGTTATGTTAGGATAAGTTAAATTATGTTATATTAAGCCAAAAATGTGAGATCCACTAGGGGAGCCTCTCTCCTAGACAAAAATGTGATGATACCCTGGATATATGATATATGACTGCTCATGTAACAGGTACTTAATAAAACCAACACCATAGACTCCCCCCCCCTCTCTTTTCCCTCCCTCCCACCCCCCCCCTCCCTTTTCCCTCCCTCCCCCTCCCTCCCCCTCACCCCCCCCTCCCTTCCCCTCCCTCCCCCTCACCCCCCCTCCCTCCCCCTCCCTTCCCTTCCGTGCTTACATCCTTCCCCCCACCAACCCCCCCCCCCTAGACAGCCATATAATGCTTCCCCCGGCCCCCCCCCTGTGTCCCCTCCCCCCCCTCCCCCATCTAGTTACCAGCAAATATAATAATTGGCGGGGTTCTAAAATTGAATAAAGGTGACGAATGGGAAAGGAGCCACACAACAGTAGCTAAGGGTCTGGCCCCCCTCTGTTGCGACCCAACCGTCGGATCCAGACACACCCCAGAAGGGCGCCCAAGCCCAAACGCCGGTCGTCCAAAGACCAGGCGAAACCATTTCAGGACCAAAACTGGCCCTACTTCTATCTTTTCTCCACCTGCTGGTCCTGTCCCAGCAGATCTTTACCCCCCCTCCCCCTCCTCTCCACCCCTCTCCCCCTCCCCAAAGGCAAACCCAGCACACCCCCCCTAGAAGGAGGCCCAGCCCAATAGGCGACCTCAATCATACAGGGTCTTTAGAATATAAAAACAAGGTCTCCCCTAGTGGGAAAGGAGGGACCCCAAGACCCCGAACAACTAGAAACCAACAATGGCCACTAAGGCCCCAATTAAAATCCGTTCCTTGAACGTTAAAGGACTACAGAATAACCGAAAAAGAAGGCTAGCTTTCATGGACATGAAAAAATCAGGGGGAGACATTATATTCTTGCAGGAGACCCACTTCACATCACAAGACCCCCCAAATTTATTCAAAAAATTCTTCCCAATGTGCTTTTTTGCATCATTTAGTAGCAAGAAAAGGGGTGTAGCTATCCTGATCAGACAAGGCACCCCATTTAATCATGTCAAAACAACGGCGGACCCAGAGGGTAGATTTCTAATGGTATATGGCTCCCTTGCGGGCTCAGCAATCGTTCTAATCAATGTGTACGCCCCAAACGAGAACCAAACAGAATTCCTACAAACTGTTCTCGAGGGCGTTGACCCGGGATACCTGTCATCGATAATAGTGGGAGGAGACCTAAACATGGTCTTAAACCCCTCCGAGGACAGATCAACCACAGTGGGCCCCTCCCGTACAACCCACTCCCAGATCAAGGGGAAAAGGTTTAGGGACATCATGAGCGAATTCTCGTTAGTGGACATTTGGAGAACCCAACATCAGGGCCAGAGGGACTATACTTTTTACTCAGCGCCTCACCAGACTTACTCTCGAATAGACCACTTTTTGACCACCAAAAATGTGTTGGCGGCAGCCATAGAATCAGACATTGGCTCAATCACATGGTCAGACCATGCCCCGATCACCCTGACACTGTCAATCCCCTTTGAAAAAACAACAACCTATGCATGGAGACTGAATGATTCACTACTTAATCACCCAGAGATTGAGAGAGAGATAAGATCCTCACTTAAGGACTATTTCTCCCTCAACGTGGGAACAGTCTCCTCTCCAGCAATCCTATGGGAAGCCCATAAGGCAACTATCAGAGGGAAATTTATTTCCATCGCATCCCACAGGAAAAAAGCCCGCCAAACGCTAATTAAAGAACTCACAGATAATATAAAAGTAATAGAGCAAGCTCATAAAGCAAATCCATCAAAAAAAGTATACAAAACATTAATAGAAGCTAGAACAAAACTTAGACAAACCCAGCTGGAAGACGTTGAAAAGGCCCTCAAATGGACCAATCAACAATATTATGACAAAGGGAACAAAGCTGACAGACTATTAGCCAGTAAATTAAGAGGGATACAAAAAAGATCCCAGATAACGGCGATCAAGAGTAGGTCTGGTGAAATCCAATATAGTGAAAGCAAAATAGCAGCAGAATTTACTAAATACTACACAGAACTATACAACCTAAGAACTAAAAACGGCCGACCCGAACCGATAGCGTCAGAAATTATAACTCAATATTTAAATAAATGTCAACTCCCCTCACTGACGGAGGAGGAAAACACAGTCCTTAATGCTGAGATTTCAAAAGAGGAACTGGAAGAGGCGGTCAAATCACTAAAGCTCACTAAGTCTCCTGGCCCTGACGGTTTCACAAATGTCTACTATAAAAGATTCTTGCCGACCCTATCCACGCATCTGCTAAAAACATTCAACCATTTCATGGAAGGGAACCAAATCCCTCCAACAATGTCTCTAGCCAATTTGGCAATAATACATAAGGAAGGCAGAGACCCGATGCAATGTGGAAGCTACCGTCCAATCTCCCTCCTCAACAGTGATCTCAAGCTGTATAGCAAAATTTTAGCAAACAGATTAAACCCAATATTACCGAGGTTAATTAACATTGATCAGGTAGGATTTGTTACGGGGAGACAAGCCTCTGACAACACCCGAAAAATAATCGACATTATCGATCATGTCCACCTCACAGGCACCAAAGCACTACTGTTAAGCTTAGACGCAGAGAAGGCGTTCGATAGAATATACTGGCAATTTCTGGACCAGACTATGTGTAAATTTGGCTTTAAAGACACATACCTAGAGGGGGTCCGTAGACTATACCAAAATCCATCAGCAACGGTAAAACTACCAGGGGGGACTAACCAAAGATTCGAGATAACTAATGGGACTCGACAGGGGTGCCCCCTATCTCCTCTCCTCTTTGCGCTAACGATAGAACCACTGGCTTCAGCAATACGACTCAATAAAGACATCCAGGGAATAGATATTGGAAATAGGCAGCATAAAATTTCTCTATTCGCAGATGATGTCATCTTAACCCTCTCCAAACCCCAAACCTCATTACCCAACCTTCAAAAAGAACTCAGAGACTTTGGAAAAATCTCAGGATATAAGATAAATAATGACAAATCAGAAGCCCTGAACTTAAGTCTGCCAGAGCCAGAGGTGAAACTCCTCAAACTAAACTTTAATTACCGTTGGAGTTCCTCTTGTATCAAATACTTGGGAGTTAAGATATCGAGGACCTACCAATCACTATATAAACATAACTATCCGACCTTGTTCCATAAAATCAAACAAGATTTGGAAAAATGGGGAGGATATCAAATATCATGGATCGGGAGAATGATCTCGGTCAAAATGAATATACTCCCTAGATTATTATATTACTTCCAGACTCTCCCGGTCCACATCCCTGGCTCAGAATTGAAAAATATTCAAAAATCAATCTTCCATTTTATTTGGCAAGGTAAAAAACCTAGAGTCCCCAGGTCAGTTCTCTTGGCTTCAAGGGGGAGAGGAGGACTGGGAGTTCCAGACATTACGAAATACTATCTGGCCGCACAATTGAGACAGGTGGTAGTCTGGAACGCAAGCCCAAATCAATATTGCTGGCTGGATATAGAAACGCAATATGCCGGAACGCCTATGGTCCCTGAGCAGGGAGGACATGCAAAATAACAAATTCAAATTAGGCCCAATGAGACACACTTGGGAGACCTGGACGAAAAGCAAACTCAAGTACAAGCTCACATCGCCACAATCCCAACTCATACCAATCCACAGAAATCCGAAATTTCCACCTGGCTGTGAGCCCAGACAATTTGACCAATTTCAAACCAAAAACATTAAAACGATTGCCGACCTCCTGAGCCTCGGGAAGTTCCTGAGCTACCAAAATCTACAAACCAAGTATGACATACTAGGACTGAACGTGTTCAAGTACCTACAAATTCGGCACTTTCTCCAAACATTATCCCCAACATTGGAATTTCCCCCTCTCACAGGTTTCGAGCGACTTTGCAGCGAAACAGATCACCAGAAAGGTCTAATAACACAAATTTGCACAGAGCTAGGAGGGACTACAGAAGTCCCCACGCATGACTACATGCTGCATTGGGCAGCAGAATTGGATATAGTTATAGACCGAGAGGACTGGGAAAGTATTTGGGAAAATGCCTCAGGAACTTCCATATGTACCACAATCAAAGAAAACATCTACAAAATACTGTTCCGCTGGTATCTCACTCCAGTCAGAATAAATCAAATTTACCCTCTGGCATCCGATCTATGTTGGAGAGGCTGCGGTCAAAAGGGGGACATGGCCCACATTTGGTGGACATGTCCGGAAATTCAGAAATACTGGGAAACAACACAAAAATTAATAGAGGAGGTCACAGACCTCAAAATACCTGTTGAACCGCTGACCTACCTGTTGGCCAGGCCCCTAGACTATCTGGACCGACCAACAGGAAAATTAGTCTCCTTCATCCTCACGGCGGCTAGGTGTGCGGTGGCAGCCGCCTGGAAGAAAGTGTCTCCCCCCTCGAAACAAACAATAATAAGAAGGGTGCAAGAAGTAATGGACATGGAGAGATTGTCTGCTTTCCTTAAGAGGTCTTCTACCTCATTTACAGCAATTTGGGACCCATGGTACACCTATTTGGCGCATATAAGACGAAACGCCCCCTAACAAACTAGAAGCCCAATCCACATTAAAGCCCAAACCAAAATCACCAAGGTTCTGGGGATCATGACCACCCCCCGCTATACCCTTTGTACCCTCTCCACCCTCCCCCCCCCCCCCACCCTGCCCCCCCCTTCTCTACTCCCTCTCTGTTTCCATACTCGCGCCTCCCTGATGGACTTCATGAGATCAGGGAGGCGTTGAGCCTTTTCTTTTCTCTTTTCTCTCAAGAAAAAGAAAAAAATGTACATTAGGCTGACATATTGTTTATACCGTACCTAGCATGTAATTGTTTAACTGCCTAATAAAAAATTTTGGAAAAAAAAAAAAAAAAAAAAAAAGAAAAATAGATTGTGTGCCTCCCGTTCAAGAGTTACCTATATTCGTGGCATGTATGATATGAACCATGGGTAGGAGGCTAGTTCAAAACAAAGCGCCGAAATCTTCTCCCTCTGCTCCCCCTCCCCCTCCCCCCCCCCCCCCCACATCCATCCCGGGTGTGACAAAAGAAACAAATACACAAACGATTAATTGAGGAAATAGTATGCATACCTCACATGCTAGACCTACCTATACGTATGAAATGCTCTATATGTACCATGTGTAAGCGGCCTCTACAAAACAAAACGTCGAAATCCCCCCCCCACTCCCCCTGTCCCCCTCGCCCCATCCCCCCCCCTCAATCACCCTCCCCGAGGCTGACAAAAGAAATAAATGTACAAATGGTTTATTAGGGAGAAATAGATTGTATACCTAACATTCAAGAGACACCTGTATGCATGACATGCTCTATATATACCCTCCTCTCCCCCTGCCCCCCTGTCCCCCTCCCCTCCCCCCCCCCTTCCCTCCCCCCCGCTTCTTGCTACTTTTCCCACCCCTCCCCCCTCCCCCCTCCTCACCTGCCTCCCCCCCACCCCCCCTAGGCCCCCCCCCCTCTCACCTTAAAAGCTCGGTAATGACCCATTCCTATCTAGCCCCTCCCCCCCCCGCCCCCCCCCTATACACCCCCCCCATCCTCCCCTCCCTTTTTGCCCCATACCCCCCCCTCCCCCCAGCTCTCCCCTCCTACCAAAGAGTTAAGGATATAACTGAGATATTTGAGCGGCGGAAAAACATAGATCTAGAGGGTTCGGCCCCCTATCCCCCCACACTCCCCACTGGATGCCGACGCCGGAGTCAATCCCGTTGGGCTCGTTAGCCCACAAGCCGGTCGCCCACGGACTAGTTCCGTCGCCCACAGGCAAATACTTGTTAGGTTCAAGCCTGAACCTCATCCTACTTCTCTCTCTGCCGCTGATTCTGTCCCAGCGGCACTACCCCCCGCCCCTTCTGCCCCCTACCCGCCCCTTCCCCCCTTGGCCCATCCAACCAACCCTCCGACAAAGCAAGCCATCTACAAAGTTTGCCAGGGCCGTACCTACGAGTATACCAAAAGAGCAGGACCCCCCGGATGGGAAGGGAGGATCCCTAAAAACCAGATACACCAACATCACATATGGCCTCTAACGCCCCAGTGAAAATAGTATCGATCAATGTAAAAGGCCTTCAAAATAATAGGAAAAGGAGGCTCGCCCTCCAAGACATAAAACGGACTGGGGGAGACATCGTATTCCTGCAGGAAACCCACTTCACATCAGATGGCCCCCCAAATTTATTCAAAAAAGTGTTCCAACATGCTTTTATGCATCATTTAGTAGTAAGAAGCGAGGAGTGGCTATCCTAATCAGACAAGGCACTCCATTCAATCATATCAAAACGACAATAGACCCAGAGGGTAGATTTCTCATGGTATATGGCTCTTTAGCGGGCTCAGCAATCGCCCTAATCAATGTATATGCCCCAAACGAAAATCAAATAGACTTCCTGAAAACAGTACTTGAGGGCATAGACCCGGGATATCTGTCTTCGATGATAGTGGGAGGAGATCTGAATATGGTCCTTAATCCCACCGAGGACAGATCGACCGTAACGGGTCACCCCCGTACAACCCACTCCCAAATCACCGGGAAAAGGTTCAGGGACTTAGCGGAGGAGTTCTCTCTAGTGGACGTTTGGAGATCACAACATCAGGGCCAGAGAGACTATACCTTCTACTCGGCGCCTCACCAGACCTACTCACGCATAGATTACTTTCTGCTGACCAAGAACATCCTAGAGGCTGCCACGAAATCAGACATCGGCCCCATAACGTGGTCAGACCATGCCCAATCACCTTGACCCTATCTACACCGTTTGAAAAGACGTTTTCATACTCCTGGAGATTGAACGACTCCCTATTGAACCATCCCGAGATAGAGAGAGAGATCAGAGCCTCCCTTAAGGACTACTTCTTCTTTAACTCGGGGTCGGTGTCATCTCCGACGATCCTATGGGAAGCCCATAAGGCGGCAATTAGAGGCAAATTTATCTCTATTGCCTCTCACAGGAAGAAAGTGAAACGCAAACTAATTCTAGACCTCACCGATAGCATCTCAAACTTGAGCAGTCCCATAAAGCCAACCCCATAAAGAAAACATATAAAGCCTTAACGATAGCCAGGCAAAAGCTCAAAGAGACCCAAATGGAGAATGTTGAAAAAGCCCTTAAATGGACCAATCAACATTATTATGATAAGGGCAACAAGGCGGATAAGCTCTTGGCCAGCAGACTGCGTGGAATACAAAAAAGGTCCCAAATCACAGCGATTAAGAATAGATCTGGTGAAATACAATATAACGATAAAAAAATAGCGGCGGAGTTCACAAAGTACTATACAGATCTGTATAACCTACGACCCAAAACTGGTCGTGTAGATAAAACAAAAGCTTCAGAAGCGATCAAAACTTATTTAGACAAATGCCAACTCCCCACCTTGACTGATGAGGAAAATGAGATCCTCAACGCGGAGATCACGAAAGAAGAATTGGAAGAAGCGGTAAAAGCATTAAAGATCTCCAAGTCACCTGGCCCTGATGGCTTCACTAACGTCTACTACAAGCGATTCCTACCCATATTATCCACGCATCTACTAAAAATGTTCAATCATTTTATGGAAGGAAATGCGATCCCCACTTCCATGTCCCTGCCAACCTAGCTATAATTCATAAGGAAGGCAGAGACCCGATGCAATGTGGAAGCTATCGTCCAATCTCCCTACTTAACAACGACCTCAAATTATATAGCAAAATTCTAGCCAACCGATTGAACCCCATACTGCCGAGCTGATTAACATTGACCAAGTCGGATTCATATCAGGCCGACAGGCTTCAGACAATACGCGGAAAATAATCAACATTATTGAGCATATCCACCTAACAGGTACCAAAGCAATACTACTCAGCCTAGACGCAGAGAAGGCGTTCGATAGGATAGACTGGCTATTTTTAGACCATACTATGCGCAAATTTGGCTTCCGAGACGCATATTTAGAAGGGGTCCGCAGACTCTACCAAGATCCATCCGCAGCGGTTAAACTACCGGGTGGTGACGCCCAGAGTTTTGGCATCCAAATGGCACAAGACAGGGTGCCCCCTGTCCCCCCTCCTCTTCGCACTAACAATAGAGCCATTAGCAGCAACGATTAGAAATAACATAGATATTCAAGGGATAAAAATTGGACGTTCCCACTATAAAATCTCCCTGTTCGCGGATGATATAATTTTAACACTCTCGAGACCCCAGATTTCCCTCCCGAATTTACAAAAAGAGCTTTCAGACTTCGGAGCGATATCGGGTTACAAAATTAACAACGATAAATCCGAAGCACTGAATCTCACCCTGCCAGAGCCAGAGATGAAACTTCTCAACTAAATTACTATAATGTCTTACTCTGAAGGTGCTCCTATATATCAAATATTTGGGAGTAAAGATATCGAAGAACTACCATTCCCTCTACCAACACAACTACCCCGCCCTCTTCCACAAAATAAAATCCGACCTCGATAAATGGGGTTCGTATCAAATTTCATGGATCGGGAGGATGATCTCGGTGAAAATGAACATCCTCCCCAGGTTATTATATTACTTCCAGACACTCCCGATCCACATCCCTGGCACTGAATTAAAAAACATCCAGAAGCAAATTTTCCACTTTATCTGGCAGGGGAAAAAAACAAGAATCCCACGTACGGTCCTGTTGGCTTCAAAGGGGAGGGGGGGCCTTGGGGTCCCCGACATTACGCGGTACTACCAAGCCGCCCAACTAAGACAGGTAGTAGTGTGGAATGCGGATCCCGGTCAATATTGCTGGCTAGATATAGAGATGCAATACGCCGGCACGCCTTCCCTGCCGACATGCCTTTGGTCACTGAACAAGGAGGATTTGCAGAAAAATAAATTCCAATTAGGACCAACGAGGCTCACATGGGAGATATGGACGAAATGCAAATTAAAATTTAAGCTCACAACCGCCAAATCTCAACTTATACCAATTACTCAAAATCCAAAATTCCCACCAGGTTGCGAGCCCAGACAATTTGATCAATTTACAACCAAAAACATTCGGACGATTGCTGACCTCCTGAGCCTTGGAGAGTTCCTGAGCTTTCAAAGGCTACGAAGCAAATACGAAATAAGAGGACTAAATGTCTTCAAATATCTCCAAATCCGGCACTACGCACAATCAATTTCCCCAACGTTGGAATTTCCCCCTCTCACAAGATTCGAAAGATTATGCAAAGAGACAGCACACCAAAAAGGTCTCATAACGCAAATATACTCAGAACTAGAACGAGCAACTGATGCTCCGGTTCATGACTACATGCTCCCTTGGGCAGCAGAATTGGGCACAGTTATAGACCAAGAGGACTGGGAAAGTATTTGGGAAGCAGCCTCAGGAACCTCCATATGTACCACAATCAAAGAAAATGTTTATAAAATAATGTTCCGCTGGTATCTTACCCCAGTTAGACTAAATCAAATCTACCCTCTGGCCTCCGATCTATGCTGGAGAGGCTGCGGACAAAAGGGAGACATGGCCCATATATGGTGGTCATGTCCAGAAATTCAGAAATACTGGGAAACTATACAAACGCTAATCACGGAGGTCACAGACCTCACAATACCCATTGATCCGTTGACCTACTTGCTGGCCAGGCCAATCGAGCACATTGACCGCCCAACAAGTAAATTGATCTCCTTCATTCTCACGGCGGCTAGATGTGCGGTGGCCGCCTCATGGAAGAAAGTGTCTCCCCCCCCTAAGCAAACGGTCAAAAAAAGGCTACAAGAAGTCATGCTAATGGAAAGGCTATCAGCCTTCCTCAAAAGGAAGACGGAGCCGTTCTATACAATATGGGATCCGTGGATAACCCACATGCGGGACTAAAAAAGATCGCCCTGTACCACAAAATAGTGAACACATAGCGGACTCACATGTAAGACTAACAATTGCTACTCCACGCTATAGAAACCAACGATGATGGATGGGCAACGCGCAATGGGCCAAGGGGGAAGGATCTCCCCCCCACCCCTCAGCCCCACCCCCCCCTTTTTTCTCTCTCCTTTCCCCCCCCATCCCCCCACACTCTGTTTCCACCCTCACGCCAACCCTACCGACCCATGTTTGAAGGTCGGGGGCGCGTTGAGCCTTTCCTTCTCCCTGTCTTGAAAAAAAACAAAGAAAACCTGTATTAGGCAACTTGATGTCTATTGTGTGTACAACGTACTATGAACAATGCCTAATAAAAAAACTTTGGAAAAAAAAAAAAAGAAGGTTTAGCGAGGTACATAAATCAATGATGACTACTAGAACATCCACCCCCTCCTTTAATATTTAAAGTATATTTAAATAATTTAAATTAGCATATTTCCTATGTATTGCAGCTGTGTTCTGGGAGGTATATAAAATAATGGAAATGCTACAAAAATGCTCTCTCTTGTTGAAAGTCCTTTTTCAGAGTCTGGATGGGAGTAATACTAATACATACCTAATGTCATTTTATTGGAAGCTAGCGCAATGTTGTACTACAATAAGGGTACGTTAAACCTATTCTAATGAAATATACAACAGTCTCTGTTTTATCTTATAATTAGCTTTGTGCATACAGATGTACACTGTAGCAATACCTACTGTCCTTTGCACTGTGGACGAACACGAAAAAGTCAATTGCGGTAGGGACATTGTCTGCTGCAATGGAGCAGCGGGAGCAACCATGCTTCTGACTGAGACCCCTGGAAGAGTTAATCCTTCTGTTCCCCAACCCCTGCGGACGCGTTACCGCGGCACCTGCAGACTAAGTCTTGCTACGTCTATATGCATTAACCTCAGGGAAAGTAATGTGTTACTGATTTAGGTAATGTGATGGTATGAGCCCTAACTAAACAGAGCTCTGTGGATCTGGCTCTAAGGGGGGCTGATGGCATTTATCTTTGTTGTAAACTAGCAGCCGTAGAATGTCATTGCTATTTTAAGTAGATTGACTACCCCCTAATTTCTCGCGATACACCTGACCAAATCTTACGTTCTGCTGAAGGATTTCTTCTCTCTACCCATTTTGTATCTAAAGCCCTCTTCCACCTAAAACCTTTCTCATTCACTGCCCCACACCTCTGTAATGCCCATCTCCTGAGTATCTGACGAGCACCCTCCTCTATTCCCCTTTAAGACCATATTAAAACACCTCTTTAATGAAGCATGTGGGTAACTACATTGGCTGATACTATACATCTCATGTGGATTTACAATGACCCTTGTAGATTCAATTACATAACACTTTCCTACTGTCTGTAACTTCTCCCTACTTAGATTGTAAGCTCTTCTTGGCAGCGACTCATTTTCCTAATGTCTGCTTTTATGTATAAAGCGCTTATTCCTATTATGTCACTTGTATTACTGCTTTAAAGCGCTATGTACATGAATGGCGCTATATAAATAAAGATATAGTTACATATTTACATAGTAGATGAGGTTGAAAAAAGACGTACATCAATCAAGTTCAGCCTATGCTAAATTTAGACAACAGATACTTTATCCTATATCTATACTTACTTATTGATCCAGAGGAAGGCAAACAAAAAAAACCAGTCCAATGATATCGCATAAGGGGAAAAATAAATTCCTTCCTGACTCCAAGAATTGGCAATCGGATTAATCCCTGGATCAACATCCTTCCCATGTACTGTATACTTATTTGGTATATCCCTGTATATCTTTCCTATATATACATACAGTTTGAGAAGCACATAGCCAAAGGGGGGGAACCAAAACCCTTATGTTGAACTACAGGAGTAGATGTCTGTAGCACCGTCCAAACTCTTTGTTACACTTTTTTTTTTAATTTTAACTAGGGTGGAATTCAACTACCCTGAGATAAACCGTTGGCAGTACACCTAAACAAATTCTGAAGGTTTCTGGAGGCCATAAAATAAAATATTATAACAGGACACTGCTGAAACGTGCCACAACAAATAAAGTAGAACTAAAGTAGTAACCCATATTCCTGGAATGTTTAGGGATTTTAAAATGCTTTACTTCCAATTATTTTGTTTACTTATTAAGAACTAGCATAATTGGGGTCTGAGATCAACAAAAACTCTCCATTTTAGAAAAGCAAACTTTAAGCAACTACAATTGGACAATGTAACATTCAGATTGTGTTATAAATAGAATAGTTCAAGGTCTATCACAGGGCCACTGATTAATAATCTGCACATTTACTACTTAAAAATGGGCATCGAACTCCATCTCCTAAATTATGTAAGGTTTTAAAATTAAGTAGAATTGAATACCTTTGCAGAAAGACATGGATGAAATGGGAGAATAGCAGATTAATTATTGCATACAGTTGGTTTATTTTAAATGTGCATTTCACCCAGCACAGATTAAATACAAAAATTAGACTTGATGTTGAAGTATCTGTTTTTGAAGAATATACAGATGTACTAGACGTTATTGAACCCACTGGCGTGCTCCCATGTGGGAAAGGATGTTTTAGCCCAGCCCATTTTCATGTGTGGCTGATTCAAGACAATGGCCAGTTCTTATACTGTCGAGTTCTGTAGGTCCCGCAGCAACGCACCAGCGAGTGCAGTAACATCTGCAACATCTGCAAATGTTTTTCTTAACATCAGTTTATTTCGACAAAAAATCCAGATTTGAGTGTTACATCTCAACACTGTTGTACAGTACATAATAATGAAGCATTGCAAGAAACCCACTGTTTCTGTCTGGGTACTGTGCAAATCTCTGTTCTTACAAAGCTTATTTTCCCTTTGTATCATACGGTACAATAACAATATCTCTATTATTTCATTTGAACATTTACAAGATCAAAGCACATTATTATCTTTTAGTTCAATAACATGAAGAGTTTATGCAATATTATGACATTCTCGTGTACTTTGGCTTTGGGAAAGATCCCGTTCTATACAGACACTGAATTGTGTGTGCCGTGGTGTTTAAAAAAACCACACAAAAAATGTACCTTATTCAAAGGCCTCAGCTACATAAGTACAGTTAAAATATAAATAGGCATGTTTTTAAATACAGTGGGGCCGATTCACTAAGCTACGTTAACTAGCGCTAAAATGGGTTATATCGCTCGGCCGCAAAAGGCTGAAGCCATAAGCGCTATTCACTAAGGCTGCTCGGCGCGTTTACGGCCGGCCTTGGCTAAAAGGGCCATAGCGCACGATCACCTTTTTCCCCCCTGTTATCGTGCTAAAAGTTATTTAGCACGATAACTATTATAAACAAAGCAGCCTGTAAGAATTGCATGGAGACGCTGCGTCTCAATGCACGGTTCTTACAGGCGATCGTGCTGGCCTGTAACTCCTGAAGTAGGGTGTCCTCGGACCTGAAACCAATGGGGTTCAGCTCAGGAGACCCCCTGCACATCTACACTAGTATTAAAAAACAGATGGTGTGAGGACCATCATGTACTCAAATTCCTGTTTTGATGTTACTTTTTGATCTAGTCCGTATTTCAGGATTGTGGCCAGTTTTTTGGAGAATAATTCCGTAGGATGCCTCTCTAGTGGTCTGTAACACTTGTGATCATTCAATAGTCTCATGTTTGCTGCTGCATATTGGTCTGTTTGTTGCAGGGCAATATTCTCACCTTTGTCAGCTGGTTTTATGGTTATGTGGTCATGTCTATCAATTCCTTCAAGGCCTGTCTTCCAGAGAGACTCACATTAGAGTTTCTTTTGTTACCTGACTGACAAATTGGCGAAAATGTTGAAGCTTGGAAAAGCTAAACATGTGGAGTATAAGCCTCTCAGACACTCGTAGCAACAGTAAGACGTGTTATCCAGCCAGAAGTCGGTGACCAGATGTGACGTTGCATGCGCTGGAAGTGACGTGTCAGGACCCAGGGAGACTCCGGTTCAGCCAGAGACCATCTAGGCAAGTCGGAGAGGCACAGAGGAGGTGCCCATAGAGACGCCGGAGACCATGAGGTAGACAACCGACACAGCTGGGGACCCAGCGTCAGTTGCAGCAACTCACGACGGAGTGGCGGTGGTGAGATGATTGTGACGCCAAGCATTTTTATACACTATTAGTGTGACACGCTTTTATATTATGCACACCATGTAAGTGAATTTCTTATCTGTTTTAATCTATAAAATACTTTCATCCGATCTGCGCAATGGTCCCTCTTCTCTCTTTTCACTGAGGTACCAACTTCCTGACACTTTTAAGATTGCCACATTTTTCATTTTGCCATGATTATACCACTACATTGTGAGTTGGAATTACACAGGAGTCAAGATACGAATATTTAATCACTCATTAGAGAAACACCTGCACTTCAAATCTATTCATTTTCACTGTGCACCCTTTTTTCACTGTGCACTTGTCACTTAATGTATTATATAATGTCACTCATTTACAATATATTCACAATGTATTAATAGAGTCACTTGAATATGTCACTACTGTACATTATTATTTGTATTGCAGGTGTGCCTAAGTTTTTCACCTTTTTGTTCCATGATAGGTAACAACATTACTAACGAAGCTAGACATCTTATTGAGCAATTCAGTGTATCTGTTTCTAACCACTGACATACATTATCTCTGATTAGAATGCAACATTGCACCATACAAATACCCATCTAGCTGAGTTGAGCTCACCGATATGGGCATGGGATCTCTATCCCTTACAATCTTGAATACATCCAGGACTTATACACTGTAATTACCTGTGACATAGAGGCAGTGTGTTAGACATCATTGATTTTGTTTTAGTTTAGACGGGTATATTTGTTATCACATCCAGTTCTAAACCCATGGTTTACCTAATTCAGCTGCAGAATGATTGCGGTAATAATATAATTTTTATAAATATTCTCTTATAGTTTTCTCACTTTATGTATTGCATTTGGATGCCCTTTTATTTTAAATATTATCCTTAATAATGTTTTTTAATACAGTCATAACACCTATATACTGTGGTGTGCCGCTAAGGGAATTCTTTTCTCTCTAGTACTCCAGTGTACCTTTTCTGCTAATGGTATTGAGAGCCTTCAGAAAGATGCCGCATCTCAATTGGGAAAGCAGAAAAACTGTTTATTTATCATGATTTCGCGGTGGAAGTAGCAAGAGCGAAAAGGGACTTTTCATACAGTACTGTATGTCTGCGGCACTCTCTTCAAGAATAAAGTGAAGTTCTCTTTGATATACAGTATCCAGACAGTTTGAGAATATGTCTGGAAGAAGGCACTAAGAATTACAAAACACCTAAGCAAGCGGAAAAATGGATAAAAGACATAGGCCAAGAAATTATCCTGTGAGATGGTAGTGTACTATCAGAAGAGAAAAAAGAGGGCATAGGACAGAAAGATCCCCACATTCTGATTTACTGAGTGGAAGGCGGTAAAGGGAAAGCATACAAAGATAAGACTGGGAAAATGTATTGTATTGAGAAGTATTAGCATGTTAGAAGTTAAGGTTTAGATAAATACAGAAAGGTTACTAAAGTAAATAATGGGCAATGGTGTTTGGGATTATGGAACAAATTCAAATAGAGTTTGATGTCATTGGTGATGTAAAGTGTTGGAAGTAGAGATGGGCAAACATGTTTGGCAGATTTGGAATTTGCCTCAGATTGGCCTGTTCCTCATCCGTGGATCAGTCTCAAAAAGAGCAATCCACCTTTTCCGAATTCATTTTTTCTATCACTGACAATCCGCGTGACAGATTAATCATTCAAATTTAAAAACGTAATCCGCGATTTGTGGATGAGTAGGAGCCAACAGCGAATATACAGTAAATAGAAGTTCAGCCTCAAGCTGAAGCCATTTATTTCAGGGTTTAGGTGTGAGTTGGTTAGGCTGTGTGTTGCTGCTGTACTATTATAGCTTAAAAATGACAAAATTATTTACTTTATAACTGGGGTTGAAGCAGGCCTAGTACAATGCCTGTGAAGAAGTGAAGATCATCAGGAAGCGCAATGTCATGTAAAAAACAGAAGAAAATTCCCTGATGGTGCAGTATTGTGATTGATATGTGATAAATATCAAGGTGCAGTGTGCTGGATACTCACAAGTGTAGAGTGAGCAATGTTCCCATAAAGGTTTCTTTATGTGTGTCAGCCCGTTGGACCGTCAGACAGGTAAGTGGAATGGTAAGTGCTGGAGACCTTAAGTGAATAATAAAACGGACATAGTGCAGACTGTACAAAATATCTTTAAAAGTAAGTATATGTGCAATACACTCACATGGTTTTAAAAGGTAACAAGCGTTTAGATCACACAGGTTGGATCTCAGCAATGAATGAGCTGTTCTCTGTCCCCCCTCTGCCTCGGCAGGCGTGCGTGTCACCGGTGCGTCTCACCCTAACCGGAAACCGGAAGTGACGTCATCTGCTCTGGGGGACGCCGATCCTGTGGGAGTTTTTCCTCATCAGCCTCACTCTACGCGTTTCTCCGTATTGCGGTTTCTTCAGGAGTGTATGGCTGACATGCTCTAGGAGGATATGTCTGAAGCAAATAAGATACTGGGTGATACAGGTACATACCAGAAACTTACATCTAACCCTTCTTCCATGTATAAAAAAGAACTACAAACTCTTTTGGGAAATGGAAGAGAACGGGGAATATTGGAGGAACATGAATTAAAGTTCTTAAATGTAGAGGATCCGATATTCCCCGTTTTCTACTTCCTACCTAAGATACATAAAAACCGCACTCATCCGCCAGGACGGCCTATAATATCTGGCATTGGGTCACTAACGGCTAACCTGTCAGAGTTTGTGGATAGTTATTTACAGGGAATAGTCAAAAAGCAAAAATCTTATTTGAAAGATACGAATGACGTAATCCTGATGCTGAGAGAGATAGAATGGCAGGATAACTTCTTATTGGTGACAGCAGATGTGACGGCTCTTTACACATCCATTAGACATGTAGATGGATGTAGAGCCGCCAGACATTTTTTGGAAAAGGAAGGGATTTTGCCCACAATACAAGTAGACTTTTTGGTGGAATGCATTAAGTTTGTCCTAAGCAAGAACTTCTTTTGGTTCAACGAGGTTTTTTATTTGCAACTCTGTGGGACCGCCATGGGGACCAAATTTGCGCCCAGCTATGCTAATCTATTGATGGCCATGTGGGAGGACCAATATATATGGTCTTGGCCTGGGCTGGACGCAAATTTGGTCACATGGCGGAGGTACATAGATGATATTATCTTTGTATGGAAGGGTACTGTGAAAGATCTAGATGTGTTCCTCTTGTATTTGGATGACAATGAGTACAATCTGAGATTTACATCTATAGTCAGTAGCACCTCTATCAACTTTCTAGACCTTTGCATTTATCTGGAAAATGGCCTTATTAAGACCAAAAACCATTTTAAAGAGGTGGACGCAAATAACTACATTTTACAATCAAGCTGCCACCTCAATAAGTGGATTGGAAACATCCCATATGGGCAGTACCGCAGATTAAAGCGTAATTGCACAGATAACCATGTTTTTGAGGAGCAATCCACAGTTTTAACTAAAAGGTTTAGAGAGAGAAACTACAAGAGGGATGTAATAGATAGAGCATTAGCTAGAACTAAGAGTACCCCAAGAGAATCCATGCTCACACCTGCCCCAAAATTAACTGTAGAGATGGACACTATACAAGTGCCTTTTATCACACAATTCAATAAGGATGCCAGTAAGATTAATAGAATCCTTAATAACCACTGGCCGGTACTCAGAAATGACCCAATTTTGGGGGAACATTTGGCGGACAGAGTAAAAATGGTTTATAGGAGAGCACCTAATATTAAAAACTTCCTGTCCCCGAGTGCACTGAGAAATACAATTGCCAAAAAGCACACTTGGCTAGATCCCCCCAAAGGATTTTATGAATGTAAAATGTGCACTGCTTGCCAGCATAGCTCTAAAGAAGTATACAGTTTCAAATCTAATGTAACACAGAAATCTTATAAAATTAAACAGCATTTGAACTGTAGATCCAGTCATGTCATTTACCTTGCGGAATGTGAGTGTGGCTTACAATACATTGGGAAGACCATACGCCCGCTTAGAACGCGCATATTAGAACATCTGGGTAATATAAAACGCAAACTCACAACCCACAGTGTTTCGAACCATTTTTTATTGACACATAGCTCCAATCCTGCCAGCTTCTCATTCAAAGCCATAGAGCAAGTTTTGCCCCATTGGAGGGGGGGCAATAGAGACTTAAATTTAATCAAGAGGGAATCATTCTGGATATTCGAGCTAAAAACCATTTCCCCCCAAGGTTTAAATCTTGAGTTCGACATAAAACCTTTTCTGTGAATGATTCTAACATGCCTGTCTTTTCTCCACTAGATAAACTACATCACCATGTCTGCTATTATATGACTAGCTCAGTTTATTTAGGGGTTAATCATGTTGTAGCGGTTAATTTAATTTATTTTAATTATTTTAACCATTTTAACTAATATGTGTATATCGTTAATTTTAAGTTCATTTTATTAAAATTCTTTTGGAAGACTCATATATGTATGATATGAGTCTTATAACTTTTATGTCTGTTTATACTCATATATAATTGATATGAGTTGTACAAATATTGCCTGTTTACACCTGTAATCCCTGCCCTAATTAGTGATTTGGATTACCATACTTAATTGCCCACCAATGGGATCTGAGCATAGCGTATAAAATCCTCCTAGAGCATGTCAGCCATACACTCCTGAAGAAACCGCAATACGGAGAAACGCGTAGAGTGAGGCTGATGAGGAAAAACTCCCACAGGATCGGCGTCCCCCAGAGCAGATGACGTCACTTCCGGTTTCCGGTTAGGGTGAGACGCACCGGTGACACGCACGCCTGCCGAGGCAGAGGGGGGACAGAGAACAGCTCATTCATTGCTGAGATCCAACCTGTGTGATCTAAACGCTTGTTACCTTTTAAAACCATGTGAGTGTATTGCACATATACTTACTTTTAAAGATATTTTGTACAGTCTGCACTATGTCCGTTTTATTATTCACTTAAGGTCTCCAGCACTTACCATTCCACTTACCTGTCTGACGGTCCAACGGGCTGACACACATAAAGAAACCTTTATGGGAACATTGCTCACTCTACACTTGTGAGTATCCAGCACACTGCACCTTGATATTTATCACATATCAATCACAATACTGCACCATCAGGGAATTTTCTTCTGTTTTTTACATGACATTGCGCTTCCTGATGATCTTCACTTCTTCACTGTCCACGGGATCGAGAGAACGACCCCACACTGGGTTAAGCAGCATTAATTCATGTTTGTATAAGTATCACATTTTTTCACATCTGTGTTTATAATTTTGGAGCGCCACTTTTTGATATATTTGCCTGCCACTAGTACAATGCCTACATCGGCGACTGGTACCAGCAGGGACAGTTGGTACATCAACCACTGCTATCTTGCTAAGGCTTTTCTGTCCACACTGCAAACGGAGCCTAAAACAGTTTTTTTATCTGACTTCCTAAGTCTCACAGGAACGACATGGTGATGGTGAGATCCCCTCCTGCCCTGGCTAACACTGTCTGCCTGTCTGCCACCACTGATAATAAAAATACATTAAAAAAATTAAAGAAATTAAAAAAAAAATAATAATTTTATTAGACAAGAATATATATATTTTTAATGAATAAAAATAATAATATGTGTGTGTGTGTGTTTGTGACTGTTTATTACTCTGTCTCTCACCCTATTGCTCCTGTCCTGTGAGTCTCACCTTTCTTTTTCTTCTCGCCCGTTTGTAATTTTAGCAATGGATTCATCAGCAGGCAGGGTTTCAAAATGTCCTACTGCAGATTAATCCATCGTACTTGTTTCTTACAATATGACGGCGGATTAGCAATAAACACATTGCGTTGACTGGATTAACCTTTAACCTGCAACGGGGGGTTACTTTAAATCTGCATTACTGAGCCATATACTGTAGGATAACTTTAACTAATCCGCATGGATGGAAGTTGAAACAATCTGTCTGTGGATTTTACCACGCAGAACAAATTTTGAAGGAAAAGCCCAGGACATCCCGGGAAGTGCATTTGGATTGGTTCGCCCATGTCTAGTTGGAAGTCAAAAGTAGAAATGAACACAATTATGTTGCATAACTGAAGGTATATTTGTTTTTTTTGGTACTGTTATCCCTTTTTATCTTCTCTTCCCATCCCCAGGTAGCAACGAGACTAGCAGAAATATCGAAATAGTCAAAACACAGGGAAAAGGTAATTACCTTCTCGTCAAAAAAAAAAGATAAAATCTAAGACGAGATTTAAGTCTTGGAACGTGGGTGAAATAAATTCACCAATTAAGAGAAAACAAATTCTAAAACACAGTTATTAAAAGCAGAAGTAGCCTTCCTGCAAGAAACAGACTTGATTGAGTCCGAACAAAGGAAACGAAAAAATTGTTGGGTACTGTTCCTTCTTTAAAAGCAAATCAAAGGGGTTGGCAATTCTATTTAAAAAGGGAATGGAGGTGGAAGTCTTATCTGAAGAAGTAGTCACCCAAGGAAGATATATAATCTTAGAAACAAGACTGGCCAAAGAAAAGATTATATTATGTAACATACTGTATATGCACCAACAATTTATTATGTAATTTTTTGCCAAAATCATTGACAAACTTAGCAAATTCAGTGAGGAAAAAATTATATTGGGAGGCGCTTTTAATATATTAGATAACCTTCAATTAGACACAAAATTTGAGAAAAGAAACAAAAGTATAGGGATTGTCTCAATTAAAAATGTACTTAATTTAGAAAACCAATAGAGAACATTGCATTCACTAGATCGAGAATTTACGTGTATTTCAAAGGCGCACCCTACGCTGTCTAGATTAATTTCTAACATCAGCAAATTTACTGGAAAGCGTAACATCAGAAATTGAAACTATAAATCTCTCAGATCATGCTCCCATCAGATTTGTCCTAATTTATAAGATAAAGAAAGGCAGCTGTAGAATCTAGAGATTCCAGACAAACTTAATTACTAATGACAAATTTAAAAAAATACATAATATTAATGTGGGAAGAGTTTCAAAAGAATAATAATCAGCACAAAGATAATGCTGCACTATTTTGGGACATGGCAAAAGGTAATCTGATTGCGTACACAGCACATTGGCAAAAATAAATGAACAGCAAATACCTACAGGCGTACAGTATAAGGAACTTTCAAAAGCATGTTCTAAATATAAAGCAAATATGTCAAGTACCTTAAAAAGGTTTACTGTGTGTGGAAAAAAAAATAGAGTGTAATATAGTGCTGTAAAAGAATGTGGAATATAACTAAAAAATACAGAACTTCACATTTCTGCATATTTTAAAGTGATAAATAAACCGGGAAGGGAAGATGTGCACCCAGCCTCATATAGACAGATATCTTTATTAAATTTAGAATATAACATTTTTACGAAACTACTACAAAATAGGCTTAAAGATATTATTCCAGATGTTATTAATAAGGATCAGACTTGCATTATAGCGGGGTGGAACTCAGTAAGTAATATAAGGAAGGTGCAGCTGCAATATACAAATATGTGCAAAGACTACAAAAGGCAAAGATAGAAGCTTCATTTTAAGCTTGGATGCTGAGAAAGTGTTTGATCTAATAACATGGGACCACCTCTTCCATTCATTTAAAAGATTTGGAATACATTAAAAATTTGTAAAAGCATTGAAGGGATTATATAAATGTCCAAAAACATTTGTCCTGGCAAGGGGCTGGATAGGATATTTAACAATGTCCAGCCCCTTACATGATATAGATGACGGAATATGGTCATATAGTGTTCCCTCTCATAATGTAGAGACCCATATTAGGGTTGTCAACTTGGTCATCAACTTTGTGGGACAGACTTTGGACTGCTTCTTACCTTCAGAGCTGCTGGGGTTGGCACACAGAGGCAAATGTTTATTTATCAAAATGTTTTACCAGGAAGTAATAAATTGAGAGTTACCTCTCGTTTTCAAGTATGTCCTGGGCATAGAGTTACTGTAAGATGACAAATAATACATGGTTACAAATACAGTAACATAAGTGAACAGGGTATACATTATATACTGAAGCAGCGGCCGTTATTCGAACACTTCACGCGTCATGTACATCGGAATCCCGATTTGAAACCGCAGGATGAATTCCAGCCTTCCCGCACTAAAATGCGAGCGCGGCGAGTGCAGAAAAACAAACTTTAGTGTTCTGGCTTTTAAAAATATGAAATTGACACAGTAGCACAGTAGCACAGTACTGTACACATTACAATTCATCCATTTTATTGCAAACGAAGAAACAGAATCCATGAAATTCAAACAAAACGTCCGCGATAAGCGCGGGTGCCTGGGGCGATTGGCCGCGTTCATGCTGCGTGGGGAACATAAGAGAACTCAAAATCGGCGCCGTGATGTGTTCGAATAATGGCCGCTGCATCAGTACAAGACATTGCATGCACAGAAAGAGATAATATATGTTATAGGCGTATGTAACAGTTACAGACCAGATTAAAATGTGAGACAGCTTTAGTTTTGAAAGAACTTAGACTGATGGTGACTGTGAGAGTCTCCGGTAGATTGTTCCAGTTTTGGGATGCATGGTAAGAGAAGGAGGAGCGGCCAGATACTTTGCTGAACCTTGGAACCATGAACAGTCTTTAGCAGTCAGATCTCAGATGATAAGTGCTGCATGTGGTATTTGTGAAGAGCTTGTTCAGGTAGACGGGTAGCTTGCACAGAAAGTATTTGAAGGTAAAACAGGAGAGATTAACTTTGCGCCTAGACTCAAGTAATGACCAATCTAGTTCTTTGAGCATTTCGCAGTGATGTGTGTTGTAGTTACTTCGGAGGACAAAACGACATATTGAATTATCAAGTTTGCTAAGGTGGGTTTGGGGTGCCGAGCCATATACTATGTCCCCATAGTCGATAATTGGCATTAGCATCTGCTGTGGGATACGCTTTCTGACCAGCAGACTTAGGGAGGATTTGTTCCTGCAAAGTACACCTAGTTTAGCATAGGTTGTGGATGTCAGGGTATCAATGTGCATCCCAAATATTAAATGGAAGTCAAACCATATGCTCAAGTATTTAAAACTAGTAACAGGTTAGGGTTGTTTTAGCGTTGGTTTTGATCTTGAGCTCAGTCATTGGAAGCTTTAAAAATCTAGCCTTGGTCCCAAATACCATTGTTACAGTCTTGTCCGTGTTTAAAAACAGTTTGTTTTGGGAAAGCCAATTTTCAAGTCTCAAAAAGTCAGATTGAAGTATGTGTTCAAGGTCGGAGAGGCTAGGGCTGTGTGCATACAAGATTGTGTCATCTGCATACATGGAACAGGGAAATTTGTCTTGGTATATATAGTAATCGCTTAATTGGGAGTGAACACATTTTTCCATGACTTTGGATAGTATTGGGAGAAGAGAGATTGGGCTGTAGTTTGAGACAGTGTTTTTGTCCCCAGATTGCGACAACTCTGGCTGTTTTACAATTGGTTTAGCAATGACGGGGGCACCAAGTCTTAGGAACTTAGATCTCAGTAAGTCAGGTCCACATTGGCTGCTTAGTTTTAATTTGCTTGTGTAGATAGCAGTAGTAGTAGATTAGCAGTAGTCGATTAGGTTAAAAAAAAGCATATATTCATCAAGTTCATGTTTACTTATTTGATATATCCCTGTATACCTTTCCGCTCTAAAAAGATGTCCAACCTTTTTTTTAACATATCTATTGTATCTGCCATCACAGTCTCATGGGTAAGGAATTCCACATTTTAATTGCCCTTACTGTAAAGAACCCTTTCCTTTGTTGCGTAAGGTATAACCCTGGGTTGTTTTTACTGCCCTTGGGATCAATAGTTATTTTGAAAGCTCCTTGTATTGACCCTGAATATATTTGCATAAGTTATCATATCCACTCTTAGACGCCTCTTTTCTAATGTAAATAAATCTAATTTAGCTAGCCTCTCCTAAATCATAAATCAGATTTTAAATCCCCTTTATTAATTTGGTGGCTCTTCTCTGCACTCTCTCTAGTTCCATAATATCTTTTTTTATGGAGTGGTGCCTAAAACTGTACTCCATATTCAAGATGTGGTCTTACTAATGCTTTATAGAAAGACATAATTATGTTTACTTCCCTTCAATTTATACCACGCTTAATGCAAGATAAGATCTTATTTCCCTTTACAGCAACTGTATGACATTGGGCACTATTGCCAAGCCTGCTGTCTACAAGCATTTCTAAATCCTTCTCCATCAAGTATTCACCTAATTTTTCCCCATTTAATTTGTAAGTTGCCTGTTTATTCATGTTTCCCAAGTGCATAACCTTACATTTATCTGTATTAAACCTCATCTGTCATTTACCTGCCCATGTTTCCAGTCTGTCCAAATCCTTCTGGAGAGAAATTACATCCTGCTCTGATTCTACTACCTTACACAATTTAGTATCATCAGCAAAGATGGAGACTTTGCTCTCTATGCCAACCTCATGGTCATTAATAAATAAGTTAAAAAGCAGAGGTTCCAGTACCGATCCTTGAATTACTCCACTCACAACTTCAGCCCAACCTAAAAAGTTCCATTTATGACAATTCTCTGCTGTTCTCTGCTCTCCTTCAACCAGTTTTCACTCCAGGTGCAAATCATTTGACTGAGTCCAGTTTCCTTTATTTTGTACACTAAACTCTCATGTGTTTATTTATTAGGTGTACAACGTACTACACATGTAGTGCTAGGGAAAACGAATCTGAGATAGTTATTTATTTAAAAAAATAACAATTATTAAAATATTTTTCTATGAAAGATACATTGAAATTAATATCTTGTTTTGTACTCTATGTACAGGGTCAATTACAAAGATAATATGCATACAAATACACTATCATGGAACAAGGATCACATTTCTGCCCAACCCCCCTTCTGCTTGTCAGCTCCTTAAGTTCAGCTGCAGGCATTTGTTCCACATACACACACCGTGCCTGTGTGATGTATCAATATGTTGCCCTTTCTGCCTGTGAGAAGGCAGCCAGTGAGTTGCTACACTACCGACACACTTTATTGAAGTGTGGTCGGTACCGCAAGCCGGGAAATCTCCCGGCTTGCTAGTGGCCGCCCCTCGGCGTGCCGCGCGTCATAGACGCGCGGTCACACGTCATCGGGAGCGTGCGCCCCCTGCACGCGTGTCCAGGGGCTCCCCGAGGGAGCCCTGGTGTCCCGCGATCGCGGGACAGCGGCAGGGGGTTCCGGGGGACCCGGCGGACCCGGCAGCGGTAGGGAGAGCGCCCCGATCGGAGGGCGCTCTTCCGCTGCTTCGGCGCGCGCCCGTCACACTCGGGCGCGCGCCAGGCTACTGCTGCGGCACAGAACGGGCAAATGCTCGAATAAACTGTGCCGCAGCAGTACAGCATCCTCTGAGATTCTTCTCAGAATGGGCTATTCTTCCCTCCCTTCTTGTTTGTCTCCAGATAGTCTGTCCCAAGACTATTCCTGCTACCCACATTCCCCCTCACTTCCTTTTCCACCTAAGATCACAGTGAGTACAGACCTGTCTGCATCCACCCCTGGTAAGGCCTTTCTGTCTTACCGTAGTCCACCTCATAGAAGCATCCCACATAGAGAAGCAATCTCTACTCACACTACACCTACAAGTACCCGTTGTTTTCTACTTCTGCAATAAAGTTAAGAAAGACATTAAGGACTTGTGATGCTTTGGAAGAGGGAAGACATGAGTTAAAGCTAACTGAAGCTATTTATACCTCAAAACGTGACCCTTGTTTCAGGATAGTAAGACAGAGACCATGTGCTGGAGGTCTATGCAGAAGCTATCACAAACAGCCTTCATGCTAGAAAAGTGCAGCATTACACAGCTATACAACAAACAGCTACAGCTTTCTGCAAAAACAAGCAGCAGTTTAATCAGCACAGCACAGTAAAAACGGATTCTATATACCTTGAATTCAGCATAAAAGCCACTGCTTACAGCATTTAGACAGAAGCCTGCAGCAGTACAAGCAAGCAGCTTACACTGCTCACAGAGCCTGCAACTTCACATAAGGCAGCAGTACTGCAGTCAGACTGCAATATACACTGAACTTTGATTGCTCTTTTTTGTCTTTGAGTCCACCCTCTGCACAGCTCCATAGTGAGGAACTACCATCTCACCTACCCCTGCGCACGTCCCCACAGCTAGCTCCACCAAGGGCCACGCCACCGGACGCCCGCCAGGACACGGGTCAGAGCCACCGGACACCTGTGAGTACAGCTACCCCTACGTTGAACGCTGCAGGACACCACTCGGCATCATCTGAGATAGTTTCCCATCGCTGACGCAGGTAAAAGACCACATGCCACACGCACTGGCTAAAGGCCTCCACAAACCTACAGCATGGCAGAACTCAGAGCCACACCATACATCACGAGGGTGACCACCCAGACACAGAGACCGCTGCGCATCTGCAACAGGCGCAGGCAGACGCAAGGCCTAAACGGACAGTCACACCGACACAAAAGGCCTGTGAAAAATATGAGACTGACATTGAAGCGCACCGCGCTAAATTAGAGTTGGCCTGGGAAACAACCACACTTGGGATATGCAATGTCGCCGGCGCTGGTAACTATGTACAACAGCTCGAGCAGGCAATAACTCAATTGAAGATAGATCACTCGCGCAACCAAGCACTGTCACAGGCATATTTCACCTATCTAACAAGAACTAACACGGAAGATAGCCTGCGAGAACGCGACCTGCAAAAGGCGATCGATCTAGAACATGATGGCATCGTGCAGACCGCCATCATGGACGCCCAAAGCGAGAGAAAATAGCTCCTCCTGGAGACCGCGTCACATCGCTCTAACACATCCAGACACTCGTCAAGGTCAGCAAGATCAGCGCAATCTAACGTGTCCAGCACAAGCACCAGCGCTACCAAGGCGCGAGCCATCGCAGAGGCTGCATGTGCCAGGGCTGAATATGATCGGAGAGAGGCAGCCGTAAGGGCAGAAAGAGCGCGCGTGGAGGAGGAGCAGAACGCCACCGCCAATGCTGCCGCCACAGCCACTGCTACCACCACCATCGCCGCAGCCACCAACACCGCCGCAGCCACTGCAACCGCCGCTGCCGCCGCAGCCGCCACGCAGAGGAAAGCCGAATTTGATGCGGAACTAGAGGCCCTAAATCAAGAGAAGGAAGCCGCCGCACCATAGCCCAAACTGAAGTCCTTGAAGCAGCCGCGAGGCAGGACGGCGTGGAGCAACCGTACACACGGATAGCCTCAGAGGATCCAACCCAACGCACTGAGGACTACGTAAGGAGCTTCTTCAGTGTAAACACCAGCGCACCATCTCAACACGACGGGAGCGATTCCACAGACACCGAAGACTTGCTAGGTCCACGTGGAGAAGATGCTGTTCCTCTAAGAGTACACGCTACCTGGGACCGCCACAGCCGCAACAGTGATCCACACGCCAGCGCGCACACGGATGTACTACAACAGGCTCGTAATTCAGGAACACCCACACGGGAAAACACAGCCCCTCATACCGACCAGCAGTCATCACGTGTCCACGCCAAGAAAGAGGCGACCGCATGGACCCTCCCAGCAACTACCTCAGACTGTGGCCAACATGCCGATGTCTCAGGCCTGACAGACCTGGCCAAGTACATGATCCGGCGTGACCTGGTGCAAACAGGACTTACCAACTTTGACGACCGTCCCGAGAACTACCGTATGTGGAAGTTCGCATTCAAGGACGCAGTCAAGAGCCTGGACATCTCAGCTAGGAAGAACTCAGACTGTTAGCCAAATGGCTGGGAAAAGAATCCATGGAACACGCAAGGAGACTCAGGGCAGCAAATGCGAACCACCCCCAACTAGGTCTTGACCTAGTATGGGAAAGGCTAGAGGAGTGCTACGGTAGCCCCGAAGCAGTCGAACATTCGCTCTTCAAAAGAGTCAACAGCTTTCCCAGGATCACAACTAAAGACTACTCGAAGTTACGAGAGTTCGGGGACCTGCTGCAAGAGCTGGAGTTTGCAAGAAAAGACCATTCCTTAACAGGTCTCAACGTCCTAGACTCAGCTTGCGGAGTGACACCCATCTTGGAGAAACTACCTTACAACCTCCAAGAAAGATGGATTTCACAAGGCTCCAAATACAAAAGGGAGAAGCAAGTCGCCTTTCCCCCATTCTCATTCTTCTTGAGCTTCATCCGCGAAGCGGCAAGGACAAGGAACGATTCCAGTTTCATCTTGGGTGCGCAAACCACACACAGTGCAAGCAGCCTGAGGAATGAGAGACCAGTGGTGAGATACGGTAACACTCAAACACCCATCTCGGTCCACAGGACGGACGTGTCTCCCACGACCCAAACTCCTCCCGATCAGTCGGTCGCCGGAGACGAGGAACGAAGGGACCCAAACAGGGAATGTCCCGTACACAAGAAGCCACACCCACTTAACAGGTGCTTTGGGTTCAGGATGAAGTCCCTAGAGGAACGCAAGAGGTTACTCTGAGAATTCGGAGTTTGCTTCAGGTGCTGCGGTTCCACGACTCACCTAGCCAGAGACTGTAAAGAAGAAATCAAATGTGCAGTGTGCAAAAGTGACAAGCACGTAACATCTTTACATCCAGAGGCGCTGATACTCCACCAACTCAACAACCCATCCTCCACAGCGGAGCATGGCGGGGAGGAAGGAGAAGGAGAGCCAACATCTGTCACATCTCAGCGCACTGAGGTTTGCGGAAAAGGAAGTGACAAAATGTCCTGCTCCAAAAAATGCCTTGTCGCAGTGCACCCCCAGGGACAACCTGAGAAGGCTTTTCGGATGTATGCAATCCTCGACGATTAAAGCAACAGATCATTGGCGAAGACGGAGTTCTTCAACTTATTCAACTCACAAGACAATGCCTCACCCTACACCCTCAGAACCTGTGCAGGGTCAACTGAGACAACAGGGAGAAGAGCAAGCGGTTACATCGTATGTTCAGTGATAACAGAGTGAAGATAGCTCTCCCCACACTCATCGAGTGCAACCACATGGCCACAAACAGGGACGAGATTCCCACACCAGACGTGGCACGCCATCACCTGCACCACACCTACATCCCGCCGGTAGAACAAGGTGCCAAGATCTTGCTGCTGCTCGGTAGGGACATCTTGAGGGTACATAAAGTCCGTAAACAGCGTAACGGACCCCAAAACGCACCATAGACCCAAAGACTTGACCTAGGATGGGTGATAGTGGGCAACGCGTGCACTGATAAAGGTCACGGACAAGACTATGTTGACGCCCGCAGAACAGTGATAACAGAATGTGGACACACATCCCTCCCTGAACCATGTCTTGGCCATCTCCAAGTGACAGGAGGGCCAAGTGAAGAGAAGAGACAAGGTCATACCCCTGAGATCGACAAAAATATCCTCACATCAGGGGGATGTGACAATGGCCCAGGATGCTTAGTGGTTCAGACAACCAAGGATAACGAGTCGACTCCACCTAAGGAAGAAAGTAACCTCCCGAATGTGACCGACAAAAGGATCTCCAAAAGAAAAGAAACAATCTGTCAGTCCTCCTGAGAGCAATGACACAGCTGAGACGTACAGCCATTCCTCTCCACAGAATGTCAAGCGACAAAACAGCCAGCTGCCACGGCTGGAATAGCCGCAAAGTATTGTACCCTGCAGGTGAAATCACAGGGACAAAAGACTGTTCTTTCACACACGTAAGAGGAGACAGTTGCAGAGACATTTCCCAAAAGGATTTACAAGGCCAAAAGAGACTGTTCTTCGTCATGTCACGGGAGAGAACAACCTCTTGAGGGCAGTCAACAAAGAGACACAAAGGTGTATAACCAAAATACGTGGAGACGTTCTTGCGCAAGAGGAATGCACCGATGACTTAGGGTGCAGAGCGTTCCAGACCACAAGAGACGACGACAAGCAAAAACCATCGATGGAAGATAGAGAATTCCTGAGGTTAACGGTCAAGGAGCTTGTCAAAGACGGACCGAGCAGTTGGGTGAACCCGCTACCATTCCGTTCACCAAGAAGGCGCCTCCCCAATAATGGAGAACATGCCATCTCTAGGTTCACTTCGCACCGCTGCGACCTACAAAGGAAACCGGAGACTAAAAGCAACTTTGTGGCCTTCATCCAAAAGAGACTCCTTACCGGCAACGCAAAGCCAGCACCTCTAATGAAGGAAGGTGAAGAATGCTGGTACCTCCAATCATCTGGGGCCTACCGCCCTCAGGAACCGATCAAATCCGGGTAGTGTTCAGCCCCAGCGCTCTGTTCCAGGGAGTCTCCCTGAATGACGCCCTCTTTACTGGACTAGACTCGACAACCAGTCTTCCAGGAGTGTTGTTCCGCTTCGGGAAGGAGCCAAAAGCCATCTCCTTCTGCCAAACGCCAGGTGATAGAGTGACAGGCTACCACGACTGGCATACCTACAAGGGGGTGCACTCTGTAGGTAAAACTACAGAGACAAAAAGACTGTTCTCTCACAAGGCTAAAAGAAAACAGTGGCAGAGACTTTTACACAAAGACATTGTAGTGCAACCAGCTAACCTGGAGCTGTGCATCCACCCTGCATCCTTTGCCAAAGAACCTTGGCCAAGGGACTTTGAAACCAGTGATACCGGCCGGTGTCACATCGCTATTTGGACATGGACTCTTGCATTGTTTGAGAATGTGATTTTATCTTTGTTATGCATTGAACATATGTTCCACATATTCCAGTTATATAGTGGTATCTCCAGATACCAGACGGGGAGTATCATGAAACAAGGATCACATTTCTGCCCGACCCCCCTTCTGCTTATCAGCTCCTTAAGTTCAGCTGCAGGCATTTGTTCCACATACACACACCGTGCCTGTGTGATGTATCAATATGTTGCCCTTTCTGCCTGTGAGCAGGCAGCCAGTGAGTTGTTACAGCATCCTCTGAGACTCTTCTCAGAATGGGCTATTCTGCCCTCCCCTCTTGTGATAGTCTGTCCCAAGACTATTCCTGCTACCCACATTCACCCTCACTTCCTTTTCCACCTAAGATCACAGTGAGTACAGACCTGTCTGCATCCACCCCTGGTAAGGCCTTTCTGTCTTACCGTAGTCCACCTCATAGAAGCATTCCACATAGAGAAGCACTCTCTACTCACACTACACCTACAAGTACCCGTTGTTTTCTACTTCTGCAAAAAAGTTAAGAAAGACATTAATGACTTGTGATGCTTTGGAAGAGGGAAGACATGAGTTAAAGCTAACTGAAGCTATTCATACCTCAAAACGTGACCCTAGTTTCAGGATATACACTTTGCACAAAACAACATTCACAGAAAAGCCTAAAGCAAGAAGCAGTGGTGGTTTTACATCGTTCGTAGATGACAAAACCTTTAGGTGGTTTAGGTAAGTATTCCAGAAAGAAGCAGCTCAGTATGTGAATGGCATATGACTAGTAAAGATATGCAATATTGGACTTTTGTTGCTTATATAAAAATTACAGAATTATCAACATTCACCAAAATTCAACAAGAGCTACTGTAGCAACAGATTATGCAGTGGTATTCATACTTGTGTAGTAGTGAAAAGATGATAGTGGTTGTATGTGTGAATGGGAACTGGGAGAAGTCTACTTTTGTCCTAAGGCTAAACTATTCACAGACAACAATTGCTTGTAATTGTTATCTGTAGTTTTTAATCTCCATTCTCCAATGTGACTATGTCTTTAATAATCATATTGATGATACCATGAAGATAATGAGCAAACAAATGACTGTATGAAGCGCAAGCCATACATGACTGAATATAGTTCCCTTGCCGTCTCATATGGCATTGGCAATTGGCAACATTCATCCAAATCTTATCATTGATGTACTTGATATAGTGACACTGAATAGAATCCTGATGCACAAAAGGCCTCAACCTCTGAGTGTGGGAGGGCACAAAAAATATCCTAAGTATATAGTACTAGTACCCAGTGAGGAGGAGGATCCTTAACAATGACTCTCAATCTACCATGAAATTGCATGCTCACCCGTCCCAATACATGACACTGATAATAGGGACAAGCTAGTTTAAGTTGAACCCTCCATTGAAAACCATGTTATAATATGGTGAAAGTTGATATGTTTGACAAAATTAATCAGATAACATAAAGATTGTGAAGGGACTTTGTGGGGACTGGAAGTAACAAACATTTTTTTATGATAAAGGAGTAGCTCAGTGGTAATATCAATGCCTTTGAGATGAGTGTACCTTGTTTGAGTCAGCATTCCTTTTGACCTTGGGCAAGTCAATGTATCTTCCTGGTCCTCAGGTACCAAGATGAGATTGTAAGGTCTAGGGCAGGGAATTATTGTGCATGGAAATGTTTACATACAGCACTGCCTACATTGTCAGTGCTACATATGAAAACAACACACAAATACAAATAATACAAGTTATGAGCATTGAAAATAAAATATACATTTTACCTGCTAAACCTTCAAAACAGTCAGGATAATATGAATCCATTTGAAAGGTAAGTGAATTGCTGTCATTAAACAAGTATTGCATTAGTTCATACTGTACATATCCCAGTATTTTACTGTCGCATTGGTCATTTTGATTTAGCATGGCCATGCTTTTTTTCTTGGATTTGGTGACATCCTAGGCTAGTCGAGCATAAAAATCAGGTCTTCATTTAATCATTTAAAATTGTCTATTTGCTGCCCTTTGAATACTAAAATTAAATTAGTTCTCATGCTAAACATATTGACATTATTATATATTAATCACTTAGCATATGGGTTTAATAAGAATTTGTTTCTGTTAAAAAATAACTGCAGTTCACCAATACAGTGCTATGAAATGGCCATGGAATTACAGGTACACTTTTTGGATGAGAAGAATTGGGAAGTCTGTTCCTCAGACATGAAGCACTGTACATGACCTTATGTGGCACCTTTCCACTGCTGCTCTTTTCAAGAGCACAATTACTGTATTAATGAAAATAGTGTTTTGGAAGGGATTCAAAAAGGGAAAATGATTTATAATAATCACAAATCACTAATTGGTACATGTAGGTACTGTAGATGAAAGCACCATTTAAGTGCACCCAAAACTCATATTATAAAGTTTGTACTAATGTATATTTCAAACACCGTTTCAATAGTGGTCGATCACAGAAAGCTTCCATTTAACTCCGTAAGAGCTTTCGGACGATAGCAGTTGAATAAGCCCGTAAAGGTCTCTCATCTACTTTTTGTTACAGTTGCTGTTTACTTCTTAATCTGCTAATTGTAGAGACAACGTTGTATCTTTTTAAAATAGTAATAAATCAAAAGAAATCTGAAATATATATTAAAAATTAAATGTAAAACAATATCTAATATCCTGTTTCTGGCTTACTTTATATCTGAACTGAGTTGCCTGTATTTATAGAATGGTTCCAAATCATTTGAACTCATGAAAATATGTCTTTGGTGTTTGCACATGAGTAGTAATTGACATATGCCAATACATTTGCCATCATATTGTAAGAAACATTTATTGCGGATTAATCCGCCGTAGTGATTTTTAAAAACCCACCGGCGGATTAATCCGCCGTTACAGATCAGAGTCTGAGCTACATAATGCCACTCCCACTTTTTATCTGCACACCCTTTTAAAAAAGCGGGGAGAGGGTGAGAGAGAAAGGGACAGAGGAAGAGACAGAGAGAGACACACAAACACAACACAGAAACAAACACACCGACTGTAGATTGTTTATCTTTTTTTATTTTTTCTATTTTGTTCAAATATTATTTTCTATCAATATTATTTTCTATTCGTTTTTTCAATGTTATTTTTATTATGAGTTGTGGTGGCAGCCAGGGCAGGAGGGGCTCGGCACATGCCCCTCCTGTGAGACTGCTGAGGTCAAATTATTTAAGGTCATTTGGCAGTGCAGTTTTTAAGACCCCCTGCAGTGGATGATGTGCCAGCACATTTTACTACTGGTACCAGCCATTGGAGTAGGCCTAGTACTGGGCATGCTTCAACCCTGACTGTTAGTGTGCCACAGTAACCATCTACTCCTGCAGCTATTTAGCCTGTGTCGGGGGCATAGGTTATTGTTGAAAGTCGCCCTGTTTCAGGAGAAACAGATAGTAGTGTTGATTCAGGGTCCTCTTTTGACTGCGTGAAACTTTATTGTCTGTGTCACCTTTTCCCCCAGCTATTTCCTCATTTTTATTTACCTTAACTGATTCTCTCTGTATCTGACAGAGACTGTTGAGGCTTCCAGCACACAGGACCAACTGTTGCTTGAACTAGTGTGCTAGGAGCACGTGCATTGCTGGTCAGGCTGGTATCAGGTTGCCAGAGCAGGGCCCAGTTGTAGTCTGTTGTGGAACACAATCACAAGTTTTGAATCTGTGTCCCTGTATCTAGTTTCAGCTGCATCACCTGAGTCGGCTACTCCCAGCACCACAACGGCTGCTTCTGTACCTCTTTCTTGGATGCGAGAAGCTTCACCACGTGGCAATTTAGGGGTTCAGGAGGTAGAGCCAAAGGCAGGAGGGGGAAGGGTAGAAGGGAGCCCTTCAAGCAGTCAGGAGGTTGTGACTTCTATAATCTCTTCTGGTCCAGGGAGTGCCCCAGTGGAATTTTGAGAAGCTGAGTTTGACATTGGTGGTGGTGTTTGTGGCTCTTCTGATGAGCTTAGTGAGGAGCATCCTGGAGAAGGTGAGTCAGAGTAATGCAGAATGAGTGCCTTTCATTTAAATCATGGTGTAAGCCCTCAGGCTTGCCCTCCTAACATTGCAGACTACTCCCCTAGCATGTAGGCATTATAGGGGCACAGTCACCTGCATAGAGCAGCAACCAGCATGGTGTGGGAATACTTCCAATTGGCCAGCCATGGCTCAGTGAGCTCCTCTGAGGTGGTCAACTGCTCGCTTTGTTCTGCACCGGTGTGTAGGGGCAAGAGTGAAGCACACCTGGGGATGAGTGCTCTTCTGCAACATTTGAGGAATAAGCACTGTGATGTTTGGGAGAGAACTTGTGTCAGCGGTCTACAAATGTTATGATCCATACTGTGGGAACCTTGTTAGTAGGGGTGAGTCAGTTTTTGAGAGGCCGACATGAAGAATCAACGAGCATATGAGGCTAATCCACACTGAGGAATTCCATGTTTTGGAATGGAGTAGGTTAGTCTGTATGCGAGTTGATCCTCCTATCCCTAAAGTTACGCCACCTGAAGTAAGTGTGATGGAGATTCTTCATCCTCTCCATCCACATCCTGAAAGCAATTGGCTCAATCACAATTTTGGAATTGAAAAAAAAATTCCTCAGGCCTACTTATTCTTATTAGTTGCATCTTGGCCTTTTTTTAAGTTTGGGGTTGTGTTGTCACGGGGAGTGACTACGGGGCTAGAGTCCAGTAGCTGGAACGGGCTAGAAGGCAGGTAGCAGTGGCCAGAATCAGACAGCAAGCAGGTAGCGATGATCACTGGACAGGCAGAGGTCAGGAACAAGCCATGGTCAAGTGCAAGAAAGGAATTATGAAGCCCTAAGGAAGCTCATAGACTGAGTGAAACATATAGGGAGATCCTAACGAGCTAACTAGACTGTCGAGTGAGCTGGTGTTTGCAGAAGCGGACCCACGGACAGCTTGTCTTCAGACCCTGGGTGGTTTATATGCCTTTTACCATTTGGGAGCATGTGAGTGTATTTCCACTCTCTGATATGTGTTTTTATTTATAAACGTTATTTGTATCATGATCACCACTCTCTTTCCTTCACAAATAATGAGGTCCTATACCTCAGTATAAAGATTTAGATCCTGCAGCAGTCCACTCTGTGTTGGAAAAACACTCTATTTTTCCCTAGATCACATGAGTGGGAAATTCATAGTTTTCCCATACATTTAAAAAATGCATTTGCACTATGTATATTTTTTCTATTTTTTAATGTTAACCTTGAGAAAGTTTGCAGTTTGGACCTGTTGCTATGAGCGAGAGAGACCCAGGTTCAAGACCCACCAGGGGCCACTCCTTACAGTTGTGGTGCACGACATTGACTGATATTTAATGGATTATTAAGTGTATTGTAATATAAACAGTACACTAAATCATGGAGTACAGGTATGAGCTAAATGAAGGATGTTAAAAGTCAAATAAAACATATGGGGGTTTAACGTCCACCCCACTTATGACGCATAGTAGAAGGAAGGTAAACTCACTCTAAACTGTCCCAGTGCCCTCTACCTGGCCGTGCCCTTAGATATACTCTTCCCAGATACAGGAGTGCACCAGTGCCAGCAAAGTTGCTGTGACGTTCATCATTACTCTGCTCACCATTCAAATCAATACTCATCTTGTTATCTATGATTTCAGTAGCAGGTTCACTTTTCTCAGTCTCAGTCCAGAGTAGATGGGAGAGTAGTAATGAGACAGAGCCAGGAAAGAGAGTGACAGGAGTCAGAAGTGACCCAACTGACCACCATGATCACCGGAGGTTTTCCTCGTTATGAGACATTATGTTAACCAAACTACTGAGAGGTGGATTTCTGATCCCACCCTTTCAGCCAGGGTCAGGTTTACGCTGGTGGACCCTGGCTCTGTTACCCATGAACTTTGAATGTATTGTTCCTGGTCCATGTTATAGTGAAGGATAACCACCGTTCTGTTTCTGTTGCTCTGTTACTTACTCCAATGATGATCATGGTGGTCTGTTTCAAAGGGAACATTTATAATGGTCTGATAGAGTTATATACTGTAGGAGTTAGACAAGAGATGGACAACAGTCTGTCTAATCCTCTGTATCTTTCAGCAACTTTCTGAATTAGGTTATTACTGGACAGCTTTTGGTGAGCACACTACATTTGTAGGCCACCACCTTTAACCTCCACCCCCTCACCTACTGAAGTCTCCCTCAAAACATCTCCTCATCCACTCACACAATGACATTATAATCCCATGACTACCACATCCTGCAATTCCCCCTTTCAACACACCCTGACACTGTTTAAAGCAGCAAACATCTGGCAGCAGCCATAGGGCACACGCCACATGCTGTTTGTGCACTACAAAGGCCAGCTAGATACACTGTAGCCCTATATTAAGTAATGACATCTGCCTCATCTCAGCTTTGAACTACCATTGTTCTGCTCTCACCTGCACTTTGCATCTAGCTCATACACTTTTACTCCCAAACCCTCTTGCTTTATTTCTAATTCTCTAATGTTATCTCTCTCATTCTGCAGCTATGAACATTCTGCTTCTCACATCACACCCCATCACCCCAAACAAGTCACTACTACTCCTAGCCTGTGGCAACATGTTTCCCACAGCCTAGCTCAATCCACATACCAATCCTCTTGCGTCCCACTTCCTGTCCCAAAATCTCCTCACCACGTATGCTGATCACTTCAATTCACCCCCATTATCTCCCTTCCCTATTATTGTAATGTGCCCTTTGGAATGCAGGATTTTTCTGCAACAAATTCACAGCAATACATGACCTGTTCATTTCCAACTCTCTCAACCTTCAAGTCATTACAGAAACCTGGCTCACCCCCTCTTCTGCTGCACTCTCCTATGGTGGTCTCTCTCTCAACCACACCCAATGACCAGGGAATAGACAGGATGTAGGCGTTGGCCTACTACTTTCCCATGCTGCACATTCCATGTCATACCTCCATTTCTCTCCCTCTCCTTCTCATCCTTCAAAGTTCATGCTGTCTGTCTCTTTCCCCCCATTTCTCTCCATTTTTCTGTCATCTATCCCCATGGACCTACATCATAATTTTTTTTCCAACTTTGCAGCCTGGTTCCTTCATTTCTTCTCTTCTGACAGAACTACTATCAAATTGGGAGACTTTAACATACCTATTGACAATCACCACCACTTCAGCTGCCCATCTTTCCTCCCTAACCTCCGCATATGGTCTCTCCCAGTTGACCACCTATCCTACCCATTGCAATAGCCACTTCATTGACATGGTTTGCTCCCACTTCTGATCTATCTCTAACCCCTCTAATATGCCCTTTCCTCTCTGATCATCACCTGCTATCCTTTAACCTCACTCTGCACTATACACCACCAACAATATCTACTTCCACATACCCACTTCCACTTTTCAACAGCTCTACAATCTCTCTTCTCCCTCATCAACACATTTTACTGTCATACCTAGCAACCTCTCTATACAACAGCATACTGTCATCAGTCTTTGACAAGACTGCTCCAGCCACCACACGTCCCCCCCAACAATCCAAGCCACAACTGTGGCACACACCTTTCACCCTCTACCTCCAAAAGTGCTCACGCTCTACATAACATTTCTGGAGGAAATTCCGCTCAAAAGCAGACTTTCTCCACTATAAATGTATGCTCTCCTCCAATAACACTTCCCTCTCCCTTGCCAAGCAAATCTACTTCTATTTATTCATACAAACTTTGTCCTCTAACCCTCAACGCCTATTTGCCACCTTTAACTCCCTTCTCCACCCAACTACACCTACACCCCCCTCCACCCTCAAGGCCTTAATGACTTACAAAGGTCTCAATGACAATTCCCCCACTTACATCTCAGCCCTCATCCACAATTCCAATATATACCTACACACCCCCGTACATTCCTTCCACAACATCCGTCTTTCCTACCACCTTGTTACTTTGTCACTCCCACCTGCAAAACTTCTCCCATTCTGCCCCCTCTCTTTTGAATTCCCTAACACGTACAACGTCAGACTCTCCCCAGTATTCAGATGTTTAAAAACTCCCTTTTCAAGGAAGTCTACTTTCCATACCTCTAACATCCAACTCAACTCCCCCTCTAACCTTTCAAACATTAATGTCTTCAGCTGTCAGACTGGGCCATATTGTAGAAGAAGATACAGTGGCGGCCGCCCTGAGTCTAAAGCGACCGCCACCACGGGTAGTTTAAAACCACGTGCAGGCACCGTTTTTTCCCCGATGCGTGCCGCGCAGCCACGCGGCACTGGTGCCTCCGTTGCCTCCGTTGCCTCCGTTCCGCCAGCATCCCGAAGGCGTCCCGTGATGCTGGGGATCAGCTCTAGGGAAGCAGAGCGGAAGCAGACGCTGGGAAGCAGAGGGGGAGCAGCCAGGGGTCGCGGACCGGATGAAGGGAGGAAGGGAAGATGCGGCTGGCGCACGGCCAAGTTCGGCACCAGCCGAAAAAAGCCCCGGCATTTGTTAGATTGAAGTTGGCCGCAGCAGTATGAGGAACAAACCCCAAATACTGATGCTGCAACTGTAGCTAGATAAAAATATAGAACAATGTTTTATTCCATAGATCACTGAGATTAGAACAGTGTGGACATGGGCTATATAACTGGATATCCAATTGAATTCATCCAAAATGTGTTCGGGCTCGCTCAGGGAGGGGGGCTGTATGCAGGGTGCAGGATATAGATACGAAAAGACACGCTGAAATAACGTGTCTCAGGGTAAATTATTGAAACAGCAGCTGCTGCCCTCACCAATATCCTGGGACCCACACAAAATTATCAGCTGGCAAGTACTCACAGTATGATCCCATAGACTGCCGGGTGATGCTGATGTATATACTGTGATGCTCCAATGCCACGTTGTGTCAGCGTGCTTCTGCCGGTTTGATTGTTATCTGAGAAAAAAAGTGGTTTCTGGTGGTCAAAGCTCTCAATGAACCAAGCGCAATTAGTAGAAAAATATTTATTTAATCAAAAGCAGACATCTGCAAAGGTGCAAAAAATCTCTGACCTGTGACTCTGGGCCATATTGTAACCCGAGCCACACCTTACCATACAATAAGCAGCCAACTTACCATCTTGTGTCAACATTGTCCCTCATTCCCTCTAGATCAGCGATGCGCAAAGTGGGGGGCGCTGGACATATTTTTGGGGGCGCTTGCAGAGGTCCTGCGCTCTTCCCCGAGGCATTTAAATTAAATGCCGGGGGATCGCGTGAGGCCTCTGCAACTCACTTACCATGATTCTGGAGATTTGCTGGGGCCGTCACCATGGCAACGCGGCATCAAATGACGCTGCAGTGTCATGCGCAGTGACGTCACACGTACGTCTCCATGGCAACGTGGTCACGTGACATCACTTGACGCCATTAAACAAGTGGAGGGGGGCGCAAGACTGAGGAGGAGCAGACAGGGGGGCGCAGCTAAAAATCTTTGCGCTCACCTGCTCTAGATTGTAAGCTCTCACGAGCAGGGCCCACATTACCTCTTTGTATCTGTTTCTGCATGTTTGTCCTCATCTGTATGTAACTGTTTGTTTTTGTAACATACATAACTCTGTTCCATATTATACTGCTCTGCGGAACATGTTGGTGCATCACAAATAAATGATAAAAAAGTGTTTGTGTGCCGAGCACGCTCATTTTAAGTGAGACTTCTTTGTCTTTTGTCACTGTTTTGTCACAGAAATTGTATTTGTAAGTGTGATGTTTTTAATTAAAAATCAAAACACAATTTCAGTGCCAAAATGCAAAGAAGTTTGACTTAGAACACGTGTTTTAACGTGCACTTCTATATTTATAGTAACTGTGAATTCCTTGTGTGTTTCAGTGTCTGTGTGTCAGTGTGTATGTTTGTCAGTGGGTGTGTGTGTGTGTGTGTCAGTCAGTGTGTGTGTGTGTGTGTGTGTGTGTGTGTGTGTGTGTGTGTCAGTCAGTATGTGTCTGTGTCAGTAAGTGTGTGTGTGTGTGTGTGTGTGTGTGTGTGTCAGCCAGTGTGTGTGTGTCAGTGTGTATGTGTGTCAGTCAGATGAACTAACAGAGATTATTCTGACGTGTTTCGCACACAAACGCGTCACAGTACTCTGTTAGTTCATCCTATTTTTTATTTGGTTTATTTATAGCTATATTTATAGCTTAAATATAGCTTAAATATTCTAAAATAGCTTAAAAATCCTTAAATAAATCCTTATCCTTATTTAAGGATTTTTAAGCTATTTTAGAATATATTTTTTCATATATTTACTTTTAATTACCAAGGTTCTTTAATTCCAAAGAGTTTTAAGCTTTTTTAAAAATATATTTTTCATACATTTTTAATTCCAAAGTTCTTTTGGCTGTATTGTACCGTTCGATTACTAAAACACTAATACCGTGTTCCATATCTTCCTATCCTCTTATCTCTACGTTTGAGCAAAATCCCGTGCGCTGACCAACCCTCCACCTCCACTGCAACTACAAGAAGATTCCGGGCTTTATCTTCTCTACTGGTCCAGCTGCAGAAAACAACAAGGGCAAGTATACACTACCCTTTCTTTGGTTACACACTACCACACAGGCAACATCACAAGCCTATACAAATAGGGAGCGCCCCAACCTCTTTTCTTTTTGTCACATTATTCTAAACCCGCTTTGGTGGCAGCACCCTGACCTTCACATGATGGAAGAAGAAACCCTAGAAACAGAAAACACAAATGAAATTATGGAAAGTATATTCACTAAAAGATTGTTTAGAAGCAATAATATAGAGAATAAAATGAAGGAAGTCGAGACGGCCGAGATGGGGGACATAGAAACCATCAACAACGAGTTTGATAAACTAGAGACACTCCTCAAAAAAGAAACAAAAAAAGTTTGGGACAAGGTATATCTACAGAAATACCTAGATGCAAAACGCATCCCAAGAGGATTGCGTTTTTCTAAAAAAGCCTCCTTTGAATTATCAGATATAGAATTTAATGTCATGTGGGAGGAGAGTATGGACACTTGCTCCTTTACCCTCATGAAACTCATCATAGATCATCACAACAAAACCCTGTCAGATATAGACAGGGAGGTGGTTTTGATCCAGAAAAGACTAGAACCTATAATGGAAAACCCAACTTTCCAAAGTAGGGACAAAAAACTAGCAGATGAAATTGACACAATAGAAAGACTTCTAATAGAATCAAAAAACAAAAAATACAGACGAGATGAGGAAGACTACTTAGTCGGCTCAAATCCAAGATGGCAGAAAGTCACACTAATCCCACCAAGCACTCCAAGGGAACGTAAGAGAACATTTGAATATAAGAGTAGGGACATAAATATAGAAAGTGGTCCTAGTACTTCAAGCCACCAAACAAACACAGACCACAATAAATCCAACGCAAAGAACACGAGTAATAAGAATGTAAAATTCAGGCATGATGAAAAACAAGCACCATCAAGGGAATGGGCACCAAGGGAACACGAGAACCACAGAGATTCAAATGAGAGTAGATATACATACCACGAAAGAGATAATAAGCGAACAGACACATACAGAAGGGACGAAGAGAAAAGACAACACAGACAGGGACACCAATATGATGACCAATGGAAATATAAACCCTACACCACCAAACACAGCGATTACCATGAGCACCACCACAGGGCCAGATCTCCCATAGAGAACCACAGAGCAAGATCTCCGCTAGAACAGAGAGAAAATAGATATGAAAGGGAACGTAGCCCAAGAAGAGATCGTAGGTCACCACCTAGACACTCAGGATATTCTGGGCCTTTTTTAGAGAAGGCCCCAGTGAGGAAAGCCCCCCCTCTAACGACACAGAACAGACACATACTCTTAGAAGGACAGAGGGAACAAGACTCCCCGAACACAAGGGCCAAAAAAAGACCACACGAGGAAAACGGGGAGGAAGAAATCAGCAGAAAAAGGCCAGCAACACAATAGAAACCAGTAACATCTTCAATCTTAGCAATAAAAGTCTGAATGCTGATGAATGTAGCCTCATCAAAAAGGGCCTTAACTTCGCTCCAGCCGCTGTAGCCAGCGGTTTCAATCTATACATAGACGCACATAAATTTATAAGACAACTGACCCTAAAAAAATTCTTCCTATCCAAAGATGCACAAAGTAGGGAAATCACAAGTAACAGTACACCTACAACAATAGATGAAAACACATTCAAACACACAACTCTCAAAGAAAAATCTAAATTCTATCCAAGCTGGGCTAAGAGCCATAATATCGAGACATTTCACCAGAAAATAGAAGGAGACTTCGAAAAACTAACCCATAGCAAAAGAAGTAAAATAAAACACAATCTAACACTTAAAGAAAAGACTGCGCTCAAAAAACTTGAGGATGATAAATCAATAACCATCAAACAAGCAGATAAAGGGGGGGGCGTAGTTATCATGGATACTACCAACTATAAAAAAGAAGCAGACAGGATCCTCTCAGATGCTATTACATATGAGAGTCTAAGAATAAATCCCCATAAGAATTTCTGTACAGAATATTCAAAACACCTGGACAAGGGTAAAGAAATAGGGGTAATAAACACCAAGGAATATGAATACTTAAATGTCAAATTCCCTGTGATGCCGATTTTCTATTTCCTTCCCAAAATACACAAAAGTCTGATAGACCCACCAGGAAGACCGATCATTTCGGGTATAGGCTCTCTCACCTCACGACTGTCAGAATACATAGACATTTCCCTACAACCTTACGTCGTGGGGATGAAATCATACCTCAGAGACACCACACAAACTATCAATATGATAGAACAAACAGCATGGAGCCCAGATTTTATACTATGCACATGTGATGTAACATCACTATACACATCCATTAACCACGAGGATGGTATTTCAGCCATTGATAGGACATTAAGCAATGACCCAAACGTTCTTATAGAACAGAAATCTTTTATTCTAGAGAGTATTAACTTTATTTTAAAACATAACCTTTTTAACTTTGATGGAAAGTACTACCTACAAAAATGCGGCACCGCAATGGGCACGAAATTTGCACCAAGCTACGCCAATCTTTTTATGGACGCCTGGGAACAGGACAAAATCTGGTCAACACATGAATTTAGCGCAGATCTGGCGCTTTGGCGGAGATATATAGATGATATCTTCTTCATCTGGAAAGGTAGCGAGGAGGATCTAAAACGGTTCTTAGAATATATCAATGACAACGAAATCAATCTAAAATTCACGGCCTGCACAAACCCCATCTCTGTAGATTTTTTAGATCTAACCATCTATGTCGAGAACAGTTCTCTCAAAACCAAAACATTTTTCAAGAAAGTAGACTGCAACAACTACCTACTGAGAACAAGCTGCCACCACAAAAAGTGGCTATCTAACATACCCCCAGGCCAATTCCGCCGTATCAGGCGGAATTGCAGCGACGGTAACACTTTTAAAGAACAAGCAGACATTTTAAAAAATCGGTTTATTAACAAAGGATTCAACAAAAACTCACTTGATGAATCCATTAAGAAGACAGGTCTCCTACAACGACGAGATATCCTAAAAACAACACAAAAACAACCGACAGAAAATTTTAACGTCGCATTTTTAACTCAGTACAGCCAGGATTCAGGCAAAATACAACAAATTCTTAATAAACACTGGCACCTTCTACAAGGAGATGACACCCTTAGAAACTACCTCCCAGAAAGACCCAAGGTCATCTTTAAAAAAGCAGATAATATAAAGAATAAATTAGCACCCAGCCTATTTAGAACTGATAACTCCAAAAGGGACGAGAATTGGCTATCAACAGCCAAAGGTTTTTTTAAGTGCAGTACTTGCAAAGCTTGCAAACAAGGGTCAAACGACAAAATAGACTTTTCATCCCATGTAACAGGCGAACAATTTAAAACCAAGCACTTTATCAATTGCAAGAGTGACTACGTGGTCTATTTACTAAGCTGCCCCTGTGGACTACAGTATGTCGGCCGTACCAGCCGACCACTGAGGGTTCGTATATTGGAACATATTGGTAACATCCGACGACAGGTTATGACCCACAGCGTGTCAAAACATTTTTCACTACAGCATCAGGGGGACCCCTCGGGCTTGACATATAGAGCCATAGAACAGATTCCCCCCCTTTGGAGAGGGGGAGATAGACTTACAAAACTAGCAAGAAAGGAGACACTATGGATTTATAAACTAAAGACGCTAGCACCCCAAGGACTTAACATTGACATCGACATTGGGGCTTTTCTAGAATGAAACATGTATATTTAACACACTAATCACGTTTCTCTTCTTCTCTCCTTTTCTTCTCTTCTTTCTCCCATTCCCCCTCCCGAATTTGGAACCAGTAACTTCGCAATTGGATGATTCACTTACATTCGCTTAACCGTACACAATTACATTATCTCTATGTTTACGTTCTCTATGTTCACATATGCACCAACGAGTATATGAAATCTATCTGCCTCTGCGTAGCACAGTTAACTTATCACACTGCTTTTGAGTAAGGGCCAATATGATCGTGGGGTCAAATCCCCAATGAAATACTAGAAACACACACTAAGAATTCAAGTACCCCACATTTCTCAATTATTGAGCATCATTTTTAATTACTATTACTATTATACTATTATTTAGAACTAACATTATAAAAAGATTTTTTTTTTTTTTTTTTTTTATATCTTTTTTTATATTTTTTTATATATTTTTTATATCTTTTATCCCAAATCCAATTCCAGACACCACCAACATTCCCTAAAACTACCAACAAGGGGGAGGCAAGACATATACAAGGATACTTTTTAATACTTTTTAACATTTCACCTAAGCCTGGGTAACACAACAATACTCTTTACCCACATTTGTTATTCTCATTGCAGAATTCTGTACTCTCTCTGTTCGCATATGTGCAAACAAGTACATGAAGTCCATCTGCCTCTGTATAGCACAGCCAACTTATCACTCTGCTTTTAAGTTAAGGCCTAATATGATCGTGGGGTCAAATCCCCAATGAATCATATTGAAAATATATCCAAGTTCTATACATCTTTAAATTACTGATCATTATGTTTGAATTACTGAACTATCACATTTGTAGGAATAATTCTTTTCCAATTCTATTCCAGTCACCATTGACATTCTCCAAACTAAAGGGGGAGTCACGACACACACAGGGATACTTTTTAACATATATCACCTAAACCTGGGTAATACACCATATATATATATATTTTTTTCAGGACAAATAGTCTAAACATATAAGCGATACCATATGGTAGCCCCAACTACACATATATTCATCTATACAATATTTTTATTTACAATACATTTTTATATTCTTATTTTATTATTTTATATTTTTTATATATCACTCAAAATCCATCCATCTGAGCATAAGCTTTTTTGCATTTAGTTTAAATGTCACACATCACAGAAGTTCTAAGTGCAAGGGCCACTTTAGGTATGAAATTAATTTGCTGAAGGAATTACTTAGAGGTTTACTTCACAAGTTATTGTGCTGCACCTGCTACCAATTTTAAGAGATTTGTTTAAAGATGTCTGAAGATTGCACAAATTACTAATTGCCTACACCTCGAGCGAGGGAAGGTCTCATAGAACTGATAGAGATCATGTGTGCATGATTATCTACTGTGTATAACATTGTCACTACTTGTAACATATTTATGTATGTATTTAGAGTTTAGCATTATTGGTCTTTCATATTATTGGGCATTAGTCCAACACCCAACACTCAATAAAGGTCGTTTTTACATTTTATTATTTAATTGTACCAATACCAATTGATGACCAATCCAATCATCAATTAGGTATTTGCCTATAAAGAGGGAAGACACAGGGCATCTGGCAGGAACCTGACGAAGCATTATTGCGAAACTAGTTGTTCCCTGCCAGAGCCCATTGATTGAAGGACCCAGCCAGCCTGCTGACATCCGGTAAGACCTCCTCTTCCGGTCCCGCCGTCGGACGCGACCACGGGAGCTGTACTGGTGAGAGGAATATCACCGGACGATCAGGCTGATGCTGGGCTGTTTTAAAGCTGTACCGTGAGTGTTATTTTGACTTTGTTTTCTGTACCTAATAAATTCTATTTTGCTCACTCACCGAGTTCGGCCCTTTTCTTCCTATTTGGGCCCCCGGGAGAGAAGCAACTCACGTACTGCCTCCACCAGGAGGGTGAGAAAGCTATTGTTTTTAGCAGCATTCCGTGAAGGAAAGACTGCGCATTAAACTCTGCTAACCAGCCCCATTATCCCCTTTTTACCTCAGACCAACAACAGGCTATATAAACACACCCTGTTAGTCATCCACATATAGCACGTATTCTGCTTCTGTTCACAAAAAAACCACACAATTCCATTTAAATTTTATTTAAGGATTTTATTTAAGGATTTTTAAGCTATTTTAGAATATATTTTTTCATATATTTACTTTTAATTACCAAGGTTCTTTAATTCCAAAGAGTTTTAAGCTATTTTAAAAATATATTTTTCATACATTTTTAATTCCAAAGTTCTTTTGGCTGTATTGTACCGTTCGATTACTAAAACACTAATACCGTGTTCCATATCTTCCTATCCTCTTATCTCTACGTTTGAGCAAAATCCCGTGCGCTGACCAACCCTCCACCTCCACTGCAACTACAAGAAGATTCCGGGCTTTATCTTCTCTACTGGTCCAGCTGCAGAAAACAACAAGGGCAAGTATACACTACCCTTTCTTTGGTTACACACTACCACACAGGCAACATCACAAGCCTATACAAATAGGGAGCGCCCCAACCTCTTTTCTTTTAGTAACAAAGCTATGCAGGACATTGTTGATATTAATACTACTGCCTTCAGTGAGGCAGTTGTTACCAGAGACAATGGTTTGTCCTGGAAGGAGCTGTTGGTTATTACAGTATATATTTTGGGGATACTGTAGAAAGTTGCAACAGTGGGATATTTGGGAAGCATAAGTATTCCTACCTGGTGATAAGGTAATTATCTTGTCCTCTTTGTAGAATGGAAATTAATTATTTCTTGTATTGTGTTGTAGGACTATTGTATGTAGGAGATTGTGGTAACACTGTTTGTCACCTGTCTCTTGTTTTCTGAGACATAGGCGTCCGTGTCCTGAATTATGATATTCCCGCCTTTGTCGGATGGTTTAATGTTGAATTCAGTTCTGGACATTAGTACCTTAAGATCCTCATTCTCTTTTAGAGTTAAATTATTGGTGGGAGTGCTGAGCTTCTAAATCTCTCGTAAAGTAGATGACGAGCTTAACTGGAGGGCAAAGAGTAAGTGGCGGAGTGAAATGACTGTTGTTTCTTAAGTCAGTAAATAAGCCACGTATATGAGTATCAGTACCTTCATTTTGTTATAGCAAGGAGATAAGGGCATCAAGGTTGCGTTTGTTAGATGCACTCACAGGGGCTTATTCTGTGTTGTGTATCGTGGGTAACTGTAAATACTGTAGTGCCCTGTTCATAATCATGACTATCTCAAATAAATTTGCGGTGTTTTCTGTCTTTCAAATCTGTCTTAAATTTGTCCACGTTGTTCTCAAATCGTCGTTTATAATCCTCAAAGTCCTGAAGTATATCACTTTTTGAGATGTCGTTAAGAGTTGTATATTATTCAGTACTGATTAGTTTTGTGGTCTTTAAGAGTTGTATTTAATTCAGTACTGATTGATTCCAGTCTGTTTTTATCATGATCAATCGGTTGAGACATTAACTCTTTAGAGAAATTTGATAATACTGTCTTCCATTGTTTGATAAATTCAGTGGACGTACAGTAACATGATGTGAGGAGTTCATCCTAGTCCTAAATCCTTGTGGGATCATGTCATGCTCAATATAGTTCTGTAGACTTGTCACCTCCCACCATATTTGGATTTGTGACTGGAGGATTTTAGAGATATTATGAAAATGATTAATTATATCTGGGTTAGTTTCTGAAATAGTAATGGGTTCTTTAAAACACACATTTCTGGCTTCATCTTGTCAGTGTGAGATGTCAATCCCATTGCTATGAAAGCCTGCCATGATGAGTGCGGGTCAATAGGATCAACAGCTTTACTTTTTAATTACTGTTTATACTTCACTACAGTGATACATGTTTTATTATACCTACGAAATGTTATGTTTTATGAGGGTGGTGTGCAACAAAGTGAATTCTTTGGCAGTGCACATATCTGTGTGCCTTCCACTTTCTCTGGTATTCACTTACAATTCACAGTTTTGCACCCACAGCCTATTACTAGGATTATCCATTCATTTACCCAGGTCCATTTAGTGTGGCACTCTAGTTGATCAACTTTTCCCCCTTTTTTTCCAGGTTGAGATAAGGGTAAAGAAAACTCTTGACAAACACTTCCCCATTCAGAAGAACCAAGAACCTGGCTGGGGGACTATATGGGATTTTACCTTTGCCTCCATGTATCCTGTGAAAAAATATTTACATTTTCATTATCTTTGGGTCCATAGGCTTCACCTATAAAAGCATACACTAGAGAAAAGAAACCTAGTAGGTGAGCACTCAATCACAGCTAAAGTATTGTGGTAATATTAAAAATAATCTTTATTATCATCAATGAATATAAAATAAAGGGTTTTAAAATTAGATCAAACAGCATGGACTGTGACTGTGATCAAAATTACATTGCTGTACCAGCTATGTTGATTATACATATGGGAGATTATATGACAAATAATCAAAATCTCATGCTGTAAGTTTACAGCCTAATGTGATAGAATAAGGGTCCAGTAATTGAACTGCTGTATATTAACTGCCTCAGCAGCCAGTAGTATCAATTGATGTAACTTAGGTAAATGTAGCTCAGTAGCTATGAGCTATGAGCTATAGCTACTGAGCTGCATTTACCTAAGTTACATCAATTGATACTGCTGGCTGCTGAGGCAGTTAATATACAGCAGTTCAATTACTGGACCCTTATTCTATCACATTAGGCTGTAAACTTACAGCATGAGATTTTGATTATTTTTCATATAATCTCCCATATGTATACAGGCATACCCCGCATTAGCGTACGCAATGGGACCGGAGCATGTATGTAAAGCGAAAATGTACTTAAAGTGAAGCACTCCCTTTTTTCCACTTTTCGATGCATGTACTGTACTGCAATCGTCATATACGTGCATAACTGATGTAAATAACGCATTTGTAACAGGCTCTATATAGTCTCCCCGCTTGCGCACAGCTTCGGTTCATGTAGGGAGCTAGTATTGCTGTTCAGGACGTGCTGACAGGCGCATGCGCGAGCTGCCGTTTGCCTATTGAGCGATATGTACTTACTCGCGAGTGTACTTAAAGTGAGTGTCCTTAAACCGGTGTATGCCTGTAATCAACATAGCTGGTACAGCAATTTAATTTTAATTATTTTAATTTTAATTTATTAATACTCTGGAGTAGAGAAGTGGACGTAGTATAACACATTGGTGACTATAGATAACCTCGGGCTGGTTACAGCTACAACTTTTTTACCGTAAATAATGTATATTTTTTACAGCGACAGTGCTTTTTTTTACTGTCACCGTTACAGCAGCGCCCACCACCAACACTAGTAGCAGACAGAGAATGATAGAAATTCAATATGGACCAGTTTATCACTTTCCTTGTAAATAATTGACAGTACGAAATGTTCTAAAATATTAGTAATTATTTTGGGGATTATTTAAGAGTAATATCATTAACTGCTGCACTTGCCAGATACAAGTTAAAACAGCAATACTACTTTCCAACTTCTTTTTTTTAAATTCTCATATGCAAAGAATGTAACAATGTCTACATTCTTACCTAAAGTGGCAACCGTTTGGTGCTCCTGTTCCAAATCAGTAATTATCTTGATTGTGTGCCAAACATAATGCCTGCTTCAGTCAGTGTTAGGCCGCGATTATACTGCATGCTTGCGTGATGTCATGCACTGCAGGCTGGACACACCGGGAGTCGACAGGGAGGCATGGCTGTGACGTCATGTGAGCGGTTCACCCTCATTGGCTGAATCGCTCACGTGACGGGGCCGGCTCGCTACAAAAACAATTTTATTTGTCTCCTCACCAGTCTGTCACTGTGTAGCTCGTGTGTCTATATGCGTCTGTGTGCATCTTCATTGGCCACCATTAGTTTGTTCCGCGGCGCGCATACGCGCCATGAGTATAAACACGGCCTTACTCAGCAGCTGCAATGTATCCTTATATTACTACGGTATCATTATGTATTGTTACAGTTTGCAGCTCAAACTGCTGGGAACATTTGCAACAAATTATCCCAATCAAGAATGTGTAGCAAAGATCTTGCACTACTTCGGAGGTGGGTTAAAACATGCTATAAAAATCAAAGAATGCTTTAAAAATCATTAGAAAATGGCATTAAAAGTTGAATAAAAACAAAAAAACAAAAAAGTGTCACTTATCTATTACAACAGAACTTATTAATTAATAAAACACATATGATTTCACATGTTTTACTGCTATAATTTGATAGAAACATGTCCAGAACTGGGCCAGGACACACTGACCAAAGGTCATTCACTATAGTAGTGATACTACTTATTATTAACTGAACTCCAGTAATTCACAGGTTAATCCTGTTGTCTTTTGTTATGGTCCTGGGAGAGAGGATAATTTTACCTAGAGACTTTAAAGCTGACTGAAATGTTTGTGGTTACACCTGGAGGCTTGATTGCCACTGACGCCCAACGCCAGAAACATATTCAAGATGCAACAACTTCGGAGCAGACGGTGACGGTCGTGTGGAGAATACTCGCCAGAGGACAGCTTACTATTGAGTATTATACTCAGCAACGTGATTAATTCAAGGCTGTTCTAGTATGCTACCTCATTTTTTATGTTGTTTTATAACTTTTTGACATTAAATAATGCACTAGATTTAGCTTTTTTTTTTTTTTTAGATCCTTTTCCACTGCGGAGGTTTACTGAGCCTTCCTAATGAAGCAGCATCTGAAAATATATGTTCCACACTCAAATTTGTTCTGCCATTTAAGCACTTTATTCAGTAATCCACAGTGTGATATTCAGTCATATAGTTTCACAATATTTTTTCATTTGTTTCAGATAATGGTTGTTTCCATGTATCAATTGCATTTTGGATTGGAGGTTAACTATAGGTTTCACACAATTATTCACTGGTAAATACCTGGTTGTTAAATGGTTCAGCTAAAAAAAATTATTACGTAAATAATGTATAATTTTTTAAACTATAGTACTACAGCAGCAACGGCCCAACCCACCCACAGCTAAACGCTGCTACAAATGGCTTCAGCTTGAGTCTGTACCACTATTTATACTCCTTCACCTATTATAATTCTGTTTTTAGAATTGTGGATTACGTTTTCAGGTTTAAATTATTAATCTGCCGTGCGGATTATCAGCAATAGAAAAAATGTCAAATTTCACCTTGAGATACCCAGAAAGAGGTTTACAATGGCGTTCCCACAGATATATGTACACATTCAAGTAAATATCAGGAAGAATTCAATATCTTATAGTGTATAAAAAAAAGTATTTGTGACTTCAAACACTATTAATGTGCAAAGAAAAAAAAGTGATTCTAGTCACTATAGATCGATTATTTAAAAGGTGGGGTTGTGTAAAATGCAGTAGGGTAAAGCGGTGATCGAATTATTGCTCAAACCCTCAGGTGGGAACGGTTCCCAAAAGTTCCATCTATTACACATACTCTCTAAAATCCAAGGGGATCTTAAGATGTCACCCAGAATAAAGAAGAAAAGAAAAAACACAATAGTGCAAAAACATATAATACAGGAGGTTATCTGAGAGGAAATCTGGGCTCCTTTGAATTTCCTACTCACAGTGTTCTATTCAAAATAGCGCACTCCCAAACTGTGGCTAGTGTTCTGTCTTTTTGAAAGAAGTAGTTCCATGTTGAGATTGCCTAAGGGTAGAGAAATAGAGGATAGCATGGAGCAGATCAGTTTAAAAAAAGCTTTAGCAGTAAAAAAAAAAAAAGGCAAGTAATGTACTCACATTTAATACATTCTTAAAATGCATATAGAACATGAAAAGAGCATTGGCACCCCATTGGAGTCACGCTGTGGTCACAGTGCCTCTACTGTGATAGACGCCTTCACGCCACCGGGTATGCCGTGTCTCATCACTTCCGGTCACTTCCAGTCACTCCTTGGCGAGGAATGATGTGCGTTCAGCTCCTGGAATGCCTCGGCCCAACGCATTTCGCTGGTCCTCAGCTTTGTCAGGAGTCGATATATCCCCCCACACTCATTACAACTATATATACACTATCTGGTATATAGTTAATAGGTGGCACGCCTCACCGCATAAAGATCTTGATCTGCACATTTTGATACCAATAAAATTATTTTCGATAGTGTTCTATTTTGACTGCATAGAATGATTATAAACATATCTATATACATATAGCAGAAAATAAAACGTGTTAGTCCAGTTGTGATAGTGCAGAATAAATGAGTTCTTCAGTATTAGGTGATACCTTTTTTTATTTGGACTAAATATTGATATCATAGGACAATCTTTCGAGAGTGTTCCTCTCTTCCTCAGGTCAGCAATACTGATTAACAAAGGTTTCTGTGGCTAAAACAGAGATTAGGAAAGGAGAAAAAAAAACAGATGTAGATAAGGTAGGGTGAGAAAGGAGTGTTTTCCTTCTTCGTGGTGTTGAATTGAGTGCCTATGCATATTCATTCTGCCTTGAAGTTTTTGGCTGGTTTCCCCAATGTAGCGTCCTTGGTCACATTTGTAACATTGAATCATATACTGTATACCACATGTTGTAGTGTGTTACTCGGGCGCTTGCTCTAACCGTTGCTTAGTATTAGATATGTATATCTTCTTGGAGATAAGAAGGGTGTGATACAACCTTTTTGATGTTCTTTTAAAAAATCCTCGTGTGACTCAAAATACCCCACTAGGGTCTATCCCTGACCCTTGATAGATATGGAACACAAGAAGAGATGGGGGAGCACAATGTGGGAGGAATAAGCTTTCTTTCGCTGATGGTCAATGTGGTGTTTAAACCTCCATTGATCCCTCAGAGGGAGATCGGAAAACTCCTTGTATGAGGAGCTTGCGTATATGTGTATGATCACAGGGATGAATAAGTAAATAAATAAGTTACACGGCCTTGTGTAAGTTGTATGCCATCAAGGTTTCTTTCTTTCTTGCTTCTGGATGGTAGTACTTCTTCCTTCCTGGTCCTTTTTCTTTCTTTACTTCTCTCTGCGTCCTTGATGCTTCTCGTTTTGATAGGTGGACTCTTCACTGTGGTTCGTCTCTCATGTGGATGTAGATATAAACAATAAAGGAAGGCAGTTAGGCATATACAAACACAGATCAACTGCGGTAAAGGGATAAAGCAATATAATACTGCATGTGTCAAATACTGATGGGTAATGTTCCACTCACACGGCCTAATGTGAGTGATCTCCTATCTCCGTATCTTTTCAACGCCCGTATGGATAACAGGTCTTCAGGTAGGTAAGCATATAACCACTAACCAGAGATCAAACATACAAAACTGGTAGAAAGAAAATGGTGAGATATACCAAAATACTCACACGGGCCAGTGTGAGTACACACTCGTAGAGGTATCTTTGATTTTTAATCACAATAAATTTTTACAATAAATATTTAAAACATTTTAAAATATATATAGAAATGTTTAAAAAAGCGTCCATCTCAGTAATACCCAAACCGGGAAAGGACCCGCAGGAATGTGGTAGTTACAGACCAATTTCCCTGATTAATTCGGACATTAAAATCTATGCGAAATTATTGGCCAACCGTTTGAGTCTAGTCCTACCCAGGCTGGTGCACCCAGATCAAGTCGGGTTTATCGCGGGCAGGCAGGCAGCGGATAACACCAGACGAATCATTGATCTGTTAGAAATAGCCAATACAAGATCGATTCCAGTTATGGCGCTCAGCCTGGACGCAGAAAAGGCATTTGATAGGATAGACTGGCCATACTTAGAGGCTACACTTGGAGCATTTGGACTGGGGGAGAAGGTGACGAGAGCTATTTTGGCCCTATATTCAGATCCGTCAGCGAGGGTGACCCACCGAGGATTCGTTTCGGATCCCTTCTCAATTAGAAGTGGCACGAGACAAGGCTGCCCGCTCTCCCCACTTCTCTTTGCTTTATGCATGGCACCCCTAGCTGCTCAGATTAGAGACAGTAGAGACATCTCAGGTATTGTCATTGGAAGCCAGTCGCATAAAGTGGCACTCTATGCGGATGATGTATTCCTGACAATCGCTAAGCCCCTTACCTCTCTGCCAAACCTATTTGACTTACTCGGGAGGTTTAACAGGATCTCCGGATTCAAAATTAATCAGGCTAAATCAGAGGCAATGAACATAAATTTGCCAAAACCATTGGAGAAGCTGATCACCCTCAACTTTAATTTTGCATGGCAGCAGAATCAAATTAAATATCTGGGAATCAATGTGACAAAGACAGCCAAGCTGCTATACCAGGCCAACTACCCTAAATTAATAAGCACTCTGAAAGGGGACATACGGCGATGGGCTACACATAAAATTTCTTGGATCGGGAAGATCCACTGCATTAAGATGAATCTGCTTCCCCGCCTTCTTTATCTGTATCAAACCCTACCGGTGCCGATACGATTGAAGGAAACCCTCGCGCTTCAATCAGAAATAGATAAATGTATCTGGGGAGGTAAGAAGGCGAGAGTAGGCAAGCAGATAATGCGTAGACAAACGGGGGCAGGGGGGCTGGCGGTACCTTGCTTGTTCTCATATTAAAAAGCGGCACAATTATGCCAAATTGTGCAATGGCACGCCGACCCGGACTCAAAAAGATGGGTCGAGATAGAACAGGAGATTTGCTCCCCAATTGACTTGAAACACATAATTTGGCTCCCTAAAAAGGTGCGATTGGGCACCAAATGGCCGCTATCCTCAATGACCAACTCACTCTCGGTGTGGGAGAGCACGAGGCTTAAGTGTTCCCTGACCCATCAAAAATCTGGTATGACCCCCCTATGGGATAATCCATTATTTTCTCCGGGACTGAACGGTCCTAATTTCGCAATCTGGAAAGCTAACCATCTCAATAGATTAACAGATCTGGAGGGTAGAAGAGGCATACAAACTTTTGATATACTAAAATCTGATAACAATATCCCGAATGCTGAATTCTTTAGATACCTCCAGATCAGAGCATTTTACCAGGCGTATCAACCAATAAGCCCATTAACAAATTACGAAAAGCTCTGTCGCTCAGTGACAACCACTAAGGGACTCATATCGCAGTTATACAAGGAAGTGATGGGTTCGGGGGTAGAAGTGGCGGAAAAACTGGGTTATATGACCAGATGGGAGTCTGACCTAGGGGAGGAGCTGGAACTAGAGGAGTGGACAAAAATGGCGACTGCGGTCTCCAAGAGCTCCATGTGCACGACCCTACTGGAGAACGCATATAAAGTTATGATGAGATGGTACTACACCCCCACAAAATTAGCTAAATTTCTGCCCTGTTACTCCCCATTGTGCCCCAGACAATGTGGACAGCAAGCAGACTTGTTACACATGCTGTGGTCCTGCCCCAAAATAGTCGGGGTCTGGGAACAAATCAAAGATTGGCTAAATAGAATCCTAGACGTTGAGGTCCCGTTGGACCCATGGTTGTTCCTTCTGAACAGACCGCACAAAGACCTATCCAAGCATACCCATAAACTGATATCTCACTTTGCAACGGCAATGAGGGGAGAGATCACAGCACGGTGGAAACAAAATACGATCCCATTAATAGCAGCAATTCGGAATAGAATCTGGACGGTCTGTCAGATGGAAAAACTGACCAGCCTCGTACAAGACACAGGCGAAAATTACCTAAAAGTCTGGATGCCGTGGCTGGCCCAGATAGACATACCGGGGGTAGACAGGTCCACAATCTGGCAATGATAGAGAGAAATGCGTTCTCCCGTGGTAGTGCAGCACAAACACAAACAATGACAACAAAAATAAGAGACAGACGGGAGACATTGAGAGTCCCACGAGGGGGGCGCAGATGGAACCGGTGAGATCCCAGCCACCCCCTGTAAGAGATGGGCCGAAGGTGATAAGGTCCGCAGCGGAACCACAGTAGAAGATAATTCCCCCCCCCCTCCCACCCCCCCTATTTACCCTACGCTTAGAATAGAGGTGTTTGTCTGTCTGTATGTCTCCCCAGTCTGTCCTGTGCATAGCTAGAATACATGGACACTGGACTTTGATCTGATTCTGTGATGGATAAAAATGTATGCAATGTCTGATGTACATGTGACCTTCTAATAAAACTTAAGTTGAAAAAAAAAAAAAAAGAATGTTATGCACTTGCAATGTAAAAGTGACTGACATCAAATTATTTGGACAATATACTTAATTAATAGATCTGTGTCTATGGACAAAGAGCCTGATTCAACAAGGTCCTAAGTGTATCCAATGGAGAATTGTATCATGAATGATGAAGTTAACTTCCATGTATTCAAAAAGGGTGTGTGCACTTTCACTATTGTTTGGGGTTTTAAAAAAAATATTCATGTTTTGGTTTTGCCAATTTGTTTTAGTTTTTGATTTTTTTTTTTTAATTATGGAAAAACAAATCAAAACAGTCAGGAAAATACTAAAATAAAATAGCATGAAAACATTCTAAAAAGGGATTAAAATCATTAAAACAATTAGGAAATTGTATTATACAGTATGAACCCTTATTGTATTCCTAAAATAAACAGTGTGGGCAATGAAATGTTTTGTAACAAATCTTTTATTCTGTGCCATATGAGATTTTGTTTATAATAACATGATTCTAATTTAATCCAGTTGTTGTTCAAAATAACAGGATTGTAATTCCCCCATGCCCAACTTCCCCACATCAACTAGCCGGGGCCTAGGATATGGATGAGTCCTGGACTCTCACCCCTCTTTATTCAAGAACTCACTGGGTTCCTGACCATGGCTGAGTCCTAGGCCCTGCCATCACCCCCTTCTTTACTTAAAAATCTCCCCTACTTCCCCCCGCTCAACATTTTCACCAGACCCTGGTTATGGCTGTAGTCCTTGGCTATCCTCATTGTGTGTGTGTGGAAGGTGTTAAACTCAAATCCAAACCACCCCAAATCTGGAGGGAGATATAACCCAGGAGGGGGGCATTTGATGACACAGATTCTCAATCAGTTCCATGGACTTTGAATCATGAAGACACTACATTCAACTGTCAAGGATATTACCAAAGATAGGGGGGATGAGCCCTTCAGGGTTGTCAAATATATAACCTATGTCAGAAGGGAATAGAGTTAAGATACATGATATAGAGAAAGTATATGTCTCTGCCTTAGACTTGCTGCCTGACAAAACTATGAAATATAAAAACCTGTGTTAACTCAACTTTTACTGTTTGGCTGGTATACTAGGAGTATAGAGAGGTCAAATGGTGGTACCTGTAATGAATTATGCAAACCTAATATATACCCAATACAGATGGCATGTGATATAACTATTTACCCAACTGGTACTGGTTGGCTAGTATACTATATTACTAGTACAAAACAGAGTAAAACCAGACTAGTCAGATGGTCGTATATACAGATGTAAGACTTAATGACACTGACCATGAGAAGTGAAGTTTTAATCCCCAGAAATTATGCACGTTTTGTGGCATGATTGCGACCGGAAAAAATTGAGTTTTAGCGTTGATCGTAGTACTCTGCAGTAATGATAGACAGCGCTATTGTGCTAATAATGATACTGACTCTGTCAACAATGAAAGAGTGGATAACCGGTGCATCAGAAGTTGATAAGTCTTATTAATAGATGTTGAAATCTCTGCTAGGACCACTCCCATAACAACTGTATATATTATAACTTCCCTAATAGGGATGGGGGACTAGTACCTAGGGCCCACTGGCACATATACACAGTACATAGATTATCCCATACAGTGTTGAATAAGGGGATAGAAACCCACAGGAATGACTCACTGTTTGCTTCCATGATCCACAGTGCGGTCCTGTTGCGGTAATTCGATGGCGTGCAGTCCACCAGGCAGGGTAAGCAGGATACAAGTGAAAAAAGGCAGTGCACTGCCTAAAAAAGCGGGAGGAGGCTCACAGGTGCATAAAAATGACTTTATTCCATAAGTGAATCAAACATGACCCTAAGAGCAGCAGCAGGCAACACACCTAAGCATTTCGGGCCGTGTGCCCTTTATCAAGGTGCAATTTACTGAACAAACCAGCCGGTATATAAATAAAAGCGCCGAACGAGCCAATGAGTGGCGTCACGGCCCATTGTCCAAACCGCTTCCAGCTCCTACGCGCGGGGACTCTGATAGGGTAAAGTGTGAATTTCAATTAGACCAAACTTTATTGAGACCCCGTTATGTCTCCCTGAACATCTGGAGATGTACTGTATATAGGCTTAGTCGCGGATGATCTGATTGGTTCGTCCTCACGTCAACACAAAATAGCTTTATAGACACTCTCAAACATCCAATCAATATAGTATATATATAACAGTAAAATATCTTCCATAATATATAATTTTTTCCTCATGGACCCCAACTCACTCCCAGCCAACTAGAACCACCACAAAAATGCAATAAAAAAAAATAAAAAAAAAAAAACATGGAAAATTCACAAAAATCCCAATAAAGTTGCTTTCTCACAAAGCCCTCCAAATATACTCCTAATTGCACCCTCTCTTCTGCCCATGGCCTCGGCCTCTTGTCCTCCCTTATTACCTCCTCTTCATTCATGCTGCCCCCTCTCTCTGGAATTCCCTACTATGCACCATCAGACTCTACCCCAGCTTTCAGACATTTTAAAACTCCATGAAATCTCACCTATTTAAGGATGCCTATTTGGCATTCCCCTATCTTCCAACTCCTCCCCACCGCCTACACCCTCCAACCCCATTGGGCCCAGCTGTGCAGCTGGACCAAACTCCACACTATCCAACACCACACCCCCAAACCTTAATGTGTGTAGCTGTGTGACTGGACCAAACTCCATTCTGAGGTACTGTATACCAAGTCCCACAATGAGCAGCCACTTTAACTTTTGTTTTAACTTTATTCTTCTCACGATCGGACCCTCATTACCTTTTGTATCTGTTTATCCTTATTTGGTATGTCGTTCTGTTTATGCAATTGATATTTTGTTCCCTTATTGCACCGCACTGCGGAATAAGTGGATGCTTAATAAATAAACTATAATGATTATATGAAGTATTACATTTCACTTCATCTTTAACAAACATTTCATTGTAAAGCTTTAAAAACCTGTGCAAAGATTAGGGGGATTCCTGAAAGCTATGAGTCAGACTCATTGCAATCAGAATAGCCCACGCCACTACTGACCACAGGTCAGACCTAGGATGGAGCTTCACAGCTTTAATAGTGCTCCTCCTTTTCCCATTGGAGATCTCTGGAAGGGGTGAATTGTCTCAATCTGGAAATGCAAAGCATGGGAAATCTTACTGAGCACAAACAATGATAACATTGTGCAAAAAGGAACTTAGAAACCTATTTTAAAGAGGCAAGCAAAGTATGCATATTATTATAAAATAGTGTGTGCTTGTGTTTTTGCTACATGCACATTTAGATACATGAATATAATATGTACTGTAAGCAACTGATTTGAGATCAATTAACTACTAGATTAACAACTGTCCATTTTAAAGGAAAAAATAAAACTTTAATTACTTATAATCGAAGTAATTGAATATACAATGGAATGGGGAGTTTCACTGCTTGGAAATCCCAACCTCGTGAATTCTGTGTTTGTTTGGTTATCCGAGTCAAACCCAGTAATTATTTTTCACATTGTCTAGCAAAATATTAGACAAAACCAGGGAGACTCATTCTCAGATTCATATATATTTTTTTTTTATAAACTGTGCGTAGTTTTGTGTTTGCGAACTGAAAACTTGTGTACTTTTGCACAAAAGTTCGAGTTTTGAGGAAATGTGAAAACATCATCCTGCTTATTTTAAAATCCAAAACCAATCAAGTTCCAGCAAAACTAAAATCCCTGAACATTTTTAGAACCAATACACCAGTGACAGTACCAACATTATACAATTACAATAGCAGGGTACTAATAAGCTGTGTCATACAATAACAGACTGGAAAAACAAAACGATTTCACATTGAAATATAACTGTCCACACATAGTCCCAGTGTGTCTCAATTCATCTTATGGCAATATAAAATCATTAATGAGATAATATATATATATATTCAGGATGGGGAAAGGCCATCAATGATCTAGTATCCAACCTAAACTTTCTTAGTGCGTTTAAAATCCATCAACAATTTATCCCACATACATCTAGCAATTTTCTTCCACAATAAACCAATCAATCCAACTAACAAAATAATAAAGTGGTTGCAAGATGAAGGGAAAAAAACAATTCTTGCATTAAATGCATCTGTAGACTTACATTGGCAGCAGGAATACAGCAGTAATAATGGTGTTTAGTGGTATAGAATTACTTTTATTATAATTTGCTCTCGAAGTCATTAGACTTGTGGAGCTCAAGAAATGTTTAATGTTCAAACATCATGAAATGCAAAAAGCCCGGAAGACATTATTTCATTAAAATAATATAGTAGTGGGGAGTGATTACAGAAAATGTACAGAACAGTCTCGGTTTTATTCACTTTGTTTGGCAAAATTTTGGCATTTTAAATATATCAGCAGGCAAAACAATGACAATGTATTTTAGAAACAAATTGGTCTTTTTATTCTACGATTTTATAAAAAGAAAAGTAATTGATGTAAATTCCCTTAGTGAAAAAGACCCGTGAGGAGCTAAGTATCAAACCATGATAACTGTTGGTTGGGCATTACGTAAATTGGTGAGTAGTTTGGAATATGAATTACATAGTCAATTTATCTATATCTATATCGCTCTTATACTCTGGTTTAAATAGCAATATGAGGAGTTACATGTACCGTAGGAGGACGTGTATAAACTGTCTTGCCTGAGCTTGCATATACCTACAGTACTGTACGTAACTAAAACCCTGTGTCAAATGTGGTCCAGTGTTTCAGTGAGACACGTAGAAACAGATTTGTAAAGCTATGCTTTGACACAAGACACTATAGATACTTAGATTGTAAGTTTTTGGGGGCAGGGACTGCCTTTGCTTATGTTGTCATTTACCTGTTGCACTTATCCCCATTATTTGTAATTTATATTTACCTTGTATTGTAATTTTGCAAAGCGCTGCATACATTGTTGGCGCTATATAAATAAAATGATACATACTGTAAGACACCCACGGTGAAGTAGGTGTTTTCTGGAGCTAGGAGGTGGTTTGTGCTTACTAAATAGGGCTCTAAATGTTCTCAATAATAGAGCGATGCATAGCTTGTTAGCCTGTCCAAATTCAATGGTGGATTTTGTGCAAAATATTGATTTCCTGCGTGCCAGCCACTAAAAAGGGCTATTAAAAAATACATCTCATTCATGGCAATTTGGGCTATTTTCATATCTTTTGCTGATCACATCGCATGACAATTCCTGTAATTCACAAACGTTGACCATAACAAACAGTAATATATTATATTTCCCTTTAACATTTGGAGTAATTGGAATTAAATATGCTCTAGATTATATTCTATATTGATAATGTTTTTTTTTCTTATTTACAAACCCTTAGTCACAATGTAACAAGGTTTACAGTTGTTCTGCTTTCCCTAGTCCGATTACTAGTGGTAGATCCCCAAAGGGCGGTGTATTGTGGTAAATTACTACATTGTGGTGTATTTTCTTTGCCAAAATCATTAGGGAGTCAAGAAACCTTGTAATGTGCAAATCTCATGAACTGCAAACCACTGTGGATATCTGTTCAAAAAACTAGCATTGGGGAGTGGTTTTTCCATTTAAACGTGGGAAGTTTGTAGTGTAAAGAAAAAGAGCTGTGAAAAGGATTTGGTCAACTAAATGTTGCTAAGTGGGAGTAGATGTGTTCAACAACCATGACGCATAAGAAAGAATACAACAAAAACAAAACATACGGTAATTGGTATGAAGAATAATAAGAATTGTGATCTAAAAACATAGGAACACTTTCCAACTGAGTGTGTCACACTGTGAAAAAGCTACATGTTAATTCACACAACATATAAATGAGTTCTAAATACATTTTGTCAGTGTTACCTTGCTCCTTGAAAGCCATGTTCCAGCCAGATCCACTATAAAAATATCCCAACTGCATGAACATTTACATTAAAATAACTATGAAGTCGCATTTTAATGTTATCATTACTCTGCAAGCTACAATATAAGTGCTCCTTAACAGCAACAAGTCATCTCGAAAGACAAAAGACATCATGCAGACAAAAGCACAGCTAAACTGTGCAGTTTATTCTCATGCAATTACAGCATGCTTGATGTATATCTAACATATTGGATTCATTACGGAGGTATTTTTAATAGAAAAAATGCCCCGTTTTAGCCAATAGATTGACTTTAATTTTAACCTCGAGTTAATCTTGGAAAAAAAATTAGACCTCCCATTTCCCATCCCTGGTACTTACATTTAATTCTATCACATGGTTAATTGACTAATAATGCATTATTTCAGTGAATAACTCTAAGGGTGCGTCCATAGCACGGGAAGCCGTGCTGAGCCGTGCGGACGAGCCGCGCTGAGCCCCTGCATCCTCAATGAGGATGTCTTTAGAGGGGGCTCACACGAGCGTCCGCAGGCGTGCTGAGGAGTTGGATTTTTCAGCCGACAGCCAAGCTGTTTTTCAGAGCGCTGTCGGATGAAAACATCCAATCAGCATGAAGCAGCGTCAACGTCATGGCGCCGTGTTGTTGACGTCGGTGTGTCGCGGGCGATTGGCCCAGCGACGTCACTTCCCCGCCTCCCTCAGCCTCCCCCCGCCTCCCGATCAGCCTCAGCGTCAGCGCGCCTCAGCACTGCTACCCCCTCTATGGACGTGGCCTAACACTATTTAAGAGAAAATTAAAGCTATGTAAAATGAACATTTCACATGTAAATAAGGAAGAGCTTTTAATACTAATGAAGGCCTACAAATCTAAAATAAAGGAGCTTTTTGTTCTCCTTAACTAATATGAATATATACATTTACACACACAAACATTTCTCAAATGCACTTACAGAACCAGTATTAATGATTCATGGGGGACAATGAGCTAATGATTTTCAGCTGACCCAATAGGCTAACCTTTCTACTTCCCACACTGAGCTACAGTATGTGGGTGATATAGTTGAAAAAAAAATGCTACAGAATAATTCATAATGCAGGAAACCTCACAGAACATAAGTAAGCAGCAAAAGTCAAAGTATTCCTAAATGTACATGTTTTGATGTTTTAACCTCTTCAGTGTCAAAAGGGTTTGTCTCCAACTCAACCCAGTTATATAAATAACCCCCTGTCTTATTACCTGCTCTCAATCCCACCTACAAGATTTATCCCGTGCTGCCCCCTCTCTTTGGAATTCCCTAACACTCACAATCAGACTCCCCCAGCTTTCAGACATTTAAAACTGCCTCAAGACTCACCTTTTCAAGAAAGCTCTCTGCCGCCGTCCAACCCCATTGGGACCAGCTGTGCGGCTGGACCAGTCTCCATGCTATGTGACACCCCTTAAAATGCTCACACTTAAATCTTAATGGGATCAGCTGTTGGGCTGGGCCATACTCCATCCTGAGTTATACTCCATCCCATATTGAACAACCACTTGACCTTTTTGTTTCAACATTGTCCCTCATTCCCTATAGATTGTAAGCTCTCACAAGCAGGGCCCTCATTACTCTGAGAAAACTGAGGATGACAGAACTCAGGAATGAATTACCAGAAGAAAAGGGCAAGGCAAAGAAGAGTCACAGGAAACCAGGGTCAAAGTACACAGGAAGTCCAAGGCCAAAACACAACGGGACACAGGCAGGGTACTTAGCTTCACAGGTAACAGGAGTAGACGTAAACTGTTCAGGAACAAAGTTGCAACTCAAATGAGCATATGACATCTTGACCTTTAAATAATGCTTGGCCAGGAAGTGGGAGTGTCTTGCATTGAAATCCCCCTGGAAATTGTACTGTAGTACTTTTGAGATTTAACCCCGGTGGACAGTTGCCGTATTGCAGCCAGAATAAACTCCCGTGCGGACAGGTTTCTTGCTGTTGCAGATCCTAGCTATTCGCCGATGCACAGATCTGACAGTTACCATTTGCATCTGTTTGTGCATATTTGGCAGTATTTGTAGGTAACTCAGTTTATATCATTATCAAAAATCTACTCCCTCGTTGTACCGAGCTGCGGAATATGCTGGCGCTTTACAAAGAAACAATAATAATATGCTGTGAAGCTTCCCTGTATTGGAGTAAAATATAAATCTGTTCAAATGAATGAAACGAACATTTTCTCCAGAGCAGAAAAGCAGCTACAGAGCATATTGCATAAGAATCATTTTGGGGCTACATTTACTGAACAGCAGTATTTCAAATTGGAGGCTTTTAAAAATCCTGTAATCCACACTCACTGAGACTGTGAACTATTTGAGGAAGGGTCTCTCTTTTACGTATGTTATCAATTACTTGTATTTATCCACATTGTTTGTAATTTATTTACCTTCTACTGTCATTTTGTAAGTGCTGTGTACATTGTTGGCCCTACATAAATAAAATGATTCATACACACAGTCCTCTAGTGAAACAATTGGTGAAATGTAGTTATTTAAAGAAGAATTGCCTTTAAGAATCAATGTACAAATGTACAAAATGTCCTCTTTAGGTGGGAAGCACAGGGTCTACGGAGGTGGGGGTGAATGGAGGCAATGGCGGTGCAGAGTCATAAAATTACACCGGGGCTAGGGAGTAAAGCTTAAGAAAAATATTTATTGGCACTTGGATGCAGGATAAAAAACCACTCTTACGCGTTTCACGCCGGATGGCACTTTATCGAAGATTGATAAAGCGCCACCCGGCGCGAAACGCGTAAGAGTGTTTTTTTATCCTGCATCCATGTGCCAATAAATATTTTTCTTAAGCTTTACTCCCTAGCCCCGGTGTCATTTTATGACTGTGCACCGCCATTGCCTCCATTCACCCCTTGTACCAGACATTGGCAGGAGCGCGTCCACTGCAGCCCAAGGAAGGAGATCCCATGAGCACCCTCTGCATCTTCGGTACACTAACTGCTTATACAAATGGATATGTGGATCATGTCTCTTGACCCCCAGTATATATATGCGACACAGGAACACTGATTTATTAATTGTTTTGAGACTCTTTATTTCATCACAAGGGACTGTTCGGGTTCACATACTATCTCACCTATGAGTTACACATTCAGGTCTTTATTGCAACATTGAATCTTTCATTCAAAGATACAGCTACAATAAGGTTTTCTGAAGCGTTGTCTTGTATGTTTCTCACAAACTATCCCTCACTGGTCTCCGCAGATGAACCACGGTAATTTCAGCTCCGGGGACTCCTGCTACCCGAGATATTTACCTATAAATATTCTGCCGGTAGCTCATATCTGTTTACATGCGGGCCCATAGGAAACTGCAAGGGATGAAGTCGCAGTTTCCATTTCACCTGCAGGATGCATGACCTTTAAATATACATTTTCCGTGCCCAGGCGGGGCTGTTGCTGGCAGCCCCTTCTGAAGAATGTAGCTAAGACCCCCTGCTTCAAACCTAGTAAACAAAAAGGGAAAACATGCAACAGGACCATGCACGTGAACATCCAACTTTTCCATTTTTTTACTCAAATGTATATTAATATTTGTTTTCTGTGTTGTTAAAAACTATGTAAAAATATCTCAGAAAACAAAAACCCAAAATGATCTTTGAGGGCAAACTTTTAAAGCTGCAGTTCAAGCAATATCCTACATGTATGTGTTTTTTTTAAATAAATCAGTTCTGTATAATGAGAAAATACTTGTAGCATTAAAAAAAAATGTAAAGACATTTTTAATGTATTCTAATGTAACAAGCATTTTTGTTCCTGTAGCAACCATTTACAAAGTCACATCCCTTTCCCCTTATTAAACATCATCACCTTTTTGAGCCCTGCCCTTTCTCTAACAGTGAACCAATTGAATCTAGTGCCTGTCTGGTCACATGATCTCACAAAACTTTGGCTGTCCGTGCAGAAGAAGAGGACCCAAGATGCATTCTGTGAACCCAGAGCCGAATCTTCGCCAATCGATCACAAGAGAACGGATCGATAAGCAATTCAGCTAATCACTTGTCAGTGTGTAGATTGCACACATTGAATGAAAATATATATATATTTTTTTAAATGACAGCTTGAACTGTAGCTTTAATATCTAATCATTGCTTTTTTTCTTCGTTAGTTTCAAATACGAATCGGTGTGAGTTCATGTCAGCTTTAGAGTGTAAAAGTTGGGCTTCAAATGTAATAAAATTTGATTAACAATCCTCATACATTTGACTCTCCTACATTGCTGACATAGAGGCAGATTCACAAAGCTCCGTTATTGACTTAACAAGACGTTGAGAGACGCAAACACAAAACTCTTGCTTCAGCCTAAATGGCAAAGGAAGGGCGCAAAGAAGAGTAAATAATTACAGAAAACACAAGAGAAGAGCTCTTCAATAGTAGCACTCAATCCACCAAGTCTAAAAAATTGGTAGCATGCATTATCCATAACCATCAGTTGCAAAATGGAGTGTAAGTCATAGAGTGACCCATATCAAAGGAATATTGACTATATAAATAAACCCCCTAAATATAAAGTAGAAAAAATGGCAGAAATGTAAAGAAACTTTATTTAAAAAATGTGTCATCTAAAATAAGATAGGGGATACAAAAATCTAATGTTGGTAATATACAGTGCAGTGCTACTATAATATAGTGATTTTAAAAATAAGTTCACCCCAGAGGGCAGGACTGCCAGCTGTGTTTGTTGTGTATAACAACCAAAAGGATAGCAAGAGTATAATGTGGATATCTTGACACTGCATAACTCATTTTAACTGCAAATTGTGATTACCAAGTGCTATTATTGTGGGACAAAAGAAGATACAGTAGTCAAATCAAGCCCTGAAGGGTTCCAATACCCAGTGATACTGTACTTATATCATAGTCGCTAGAGCAGGACTGGCCAACTCCAGTCCTCAGTGGCCACAAACAGGTCAGGTTTTAAGGCTATCCCTGCTTCAGCACAGGCTGCTCAATCACTGATTGAGTCTCCTGTGCTGAAGCAGGGATAGTCTTAAAACCTGACCTGCTGGTGGACATTGAGGACTGGAGTTGGCTACTCCTACACTAGAGCAATCATGTTTGTGCTCAGTTTAAGGTAAGCAGCGTGACATCCAAATAGAGTCAATGGTGGTTGCTGCTCATGTATCATTTGTTAATTAGCAAACAGTTGCTAGTTAATTGACACTGAGAGGAAACAAATAAGCCTCAGAAGTGTGTCAATATAGCAATTGTTAAATAATAAGCAGTTGCTAATTGATTGACACTTGAGAGGCAAAAAATAAGCAAAATTAAGCACCCTTACAGAGAAGCATATATATATATCATACTGGTAATAGTGGAGCTACCAATCACCAGAGGGTGATTGATAGTCAAATACAGTCCTAAAAGTTAACACTGATACTGTGAAAAGCCCTAGTGCTAATTTCCTACAATAAGGGAGGGTGGCAGGAGGAGATGGGGATACGTTGAAGGCATTCACTATAAAGAATTTCTGATCTAATTCCTCGCTGTCTCTATAGCAGAGCTTAATGGCTGGGACGCTAAACACTCCTCTGCTGGTAAGGAAACCTGATGAATTTGCAGCTGATGTAAGTGGACGGCTTAGGAAGGAGCTCAGGCTGCTCCACTGATGGGGGTAAGGAGTTCCCCGCTCTGTTGCCTGGGGGTGAATAACGCTAAACGGCATAAAACCATAGGTACACCACATGCCACACTTTTAACTGCTTTTATTATTTATATATACGGTTTTGTTTCTAGTAACATCATTATTTTAATATATACAGATTAAAGGTTACATTTTATATTTGATTGGCATTGTTGTTCTGGGGTTTTAAGAGTGCAGCTTAGAGGACTTCCTTTTCTTGTCACTTCCTTTCTCAAGGAGAGAATGAGTGAGGAAAAAAGTGCGCAACTAATGTTATTAGTGATGTGATGAATATGAATATAAATACGTGACCTTTGTAATTAGAGCGTCTGCAGCTGCGGTAGAAGGGAGGGCTCAGGAACCCCCTAGGCTAACAGAGAAAAACACAAAAAACACAGCGCACGACGCTCATAGTGCATTAAAAATTATATTGACATAAAGAATATTAAAGGTGAGTATTAAGCGTACATCAAAATATTGATAAACAGGCAATTTTGGGATAATGTTACCCAACACCACGTGGAAGACGGATCAGATGTCCTCACATAAGGATGGAGTCTGGTTCCTTTCACACCGGTTCCTGTGCAGGTAAGTGGGAAGTATTTATATAAATACTTCTTTATGTCAATATAATTTTTAATGCACTATGAGCGTCGTGCGCTGTGTTTTTTGTGTTTTTCTCAAGGAGAGCCTGGGTAGCCACAATGGCACTCAATGGATACATGCAAAAAAATATTAGTCTTACCACAACCTAGTTGATGGCCACTAGAGATGGGCGAAACTGTCGAAATTCGGTTCCCGAAATTCGTTCCCCAAAATTCGTTCCCCAAAATTCGTTCCACACACGATTTCATGCTTGACGATGAGGGAAAGAAGGAGAAAGGGGGAGAGAGAGAGAGAGGGAGAGAGGGATCTAATTTTATTAGCTGTCATCAATTCTATATATATCCCCTCAAGTGTCCCTCTAAATAAATTAAGGAGTCATCCCTCTGCTGAATAAGGAGCACACCTGAGCGATATGTTCATGGCTATGCAAAGTATATAGGAATGAGTCCCATCCCACACTTCCTAAAAAGATTTCCATTTCAACAATATAGTCTTCTGTACATATGATTACTTTGTGCTTCAAGTACTTTCATGGTTACAAATACAATCAACAAAATATATATTCCTTGGGGTGTGCTGTTAGTAGGCAGAGTGCACTGCAACCAGTGGTGGGATTCAACAATTTTAGCAACTGATTCTCTCTCAACGTACCGCCCTTTTATAGTGAAAAATGAAAACCTACAGAGAGAGAGATGGGGGAGAGAGAGGCAGGGGGAGGGATAGACAGGGGGATAGAGAGACGTGTGGGGAGAGAGACCAGAGGGAACCAGTTCCTTTCAATGCAACACGGGGGGGGGAGAGAGAGAGACAGGGGGGGAGAGAAAGACGGGGAGGGAGAGAGAGAACCAGGAGAGAGAGAGATGGGGGGAAGAGAGACCTGGGGAGAGAGAGAGACCAGGGGGGGGGGGGGGAAAGACCAGAGGGAACAATACAATTCAATACATTTTTGCACAAACTGATTTCATGGATACTATTTTTTTTAGTTGAACAGGACTGTGCATGAAAGTTGGGGAGAGAGAGATCAGGGGGTTGAGAGACCAGGAAGGGGAAGATAGACAAGGGAGGGGGAAGAGAGACCAGGGAGGGGGAGAGATCAGGGGGGAAGAGAGACCAGGAAGGGAGAGAGAGAGAGACCAGAGGGGAAAAGAGAGACCGGGGTGAGAGAGAGACCAGGAGGGGGGAAGAGAGACAAGGGGGAGGGGGGAGACCAGGGGGGGAGAGACATGGGGTGGGAGAGAGATCGGGGGAGGGAGAAGACCAGGGGGGAGAGAGAAACCAGGGGGGGAGAGAAAGACCAGGGAGGGGAGAGAGACCAGGGAAAAACAGTGCAAGACAAATGTTCCTAGTAATAGGGGAATGGTCCTACTCTGAGGCCGTGAAATGGCAGAGAATTGTAGAATGTTTGCGACCCCCTGCCGCCAACTTAGTCAGGTTGTAACGCGAACAGTATGTGGAGGCTGATGCCCGCGACCTGATTACGGCCTTACGCACAGCCTACGGCTCTAAGGACGATGACATCGAATTATTGGTCAAGTTCAATAAGCTTAAACATAACGACAGGGTGGATATGTCAACGTTCATCCGACGCTTACAGCTAAACCTATGGACGCAAGTATCAAAGAAGGTTATTGAACTATCAGCGGTAGACAGCTATCGCCTTAAAAAGATGCTGCAGGGATCCTTGCCTATGCATCCCATTGCCATTATGCGCAAATGCACTCTCTCCACAAAGAACTCCCCTAGGTTCGATGAAATAATGGATCGACTGCAAGATCAGGAAATTTCCTTGCAGTTCCATACGCCTAAGAAGAACCGGGATGTCAAACGCCCAGAGGATATGGGCAACTCTACCCGGGGAACCCCTGTAAAGAAGGAGCCTGCTGAGGTAATGACTCTGGAACCCCCGCAGTCAACTCCCTGACCACCGGCGTGGGTGGCCAGAGGCCTGGCCCCTTTCTACAGTGGGGGACCCGAACAAACTCCCTGCTGCTATGAGTGTGGGGAAGAGGGTCACATGAAGAGGAACTGCCATCAGAAGGTAACCACCAAGGCAGCGGCTCTGACTTTTGCCACTCACCCTAAAACACAGTCGCCCCATGGCGGGAAAAGTTTGATATCTACTAGCCCAATAAAAGTGCCCCAAGCCGACCTCTCAAGTCGAATCGGTCCCACCTCTTTGGTCCGAGTTCTGATTAAAGGGATCTACGCGTCTGCTCTATTGGATACCAGTACTCAGGTAACCATTGTTTACCGATCCTTCTATGATGATCATCTGCAGCATATGACATTGGAATCGGCAAAGACCATGACTCTATGGGGGCTAAGCAGCCAGGATTACCTAATAGATGGGGTAATCAAAGTACAGATGGACATATCTCAACTCAATACTAACATGCCTCACCCTATGGAGGTGGAAGTGCTGATGTGTCCCGAACCCAGGCAACATCCGAATTCACCCATTACAGTATATTGGACACGAATGCATACTTAGTGCGATCACTTGTCCGGGCATTCCTTAAAGAAGTGGGAGAAATGCCCTTGTCCTCTTTGAAGATTCATCCTGCCTTCATGGAGGAATGCCACTGGATTTCTGGCCAAGAACTATGCGGGCGATTCTTTAGTCGGGAGACAGGAGTTGCCGAGATTCTGCCAGGGGGAGTACAGCATATGCTAGCAGAGGCCAACTACCCTAGCAATGATGGAAGTGACTGGTACTTCACACTGGAGGCGGCACCTGAAGAGGATGAGAAGAGAGGCTGGTAGATGGTGTCGGAGATAAAGGGATGGAAGTCTACGTTTCGTTCCCGGTTTGCCGTGTCCAGTCAGAACATCTCCCTGCACCCTGTCCAGCTGGACTACAATCAGGAGCTGTGTAAAATATATCTCGTGATGGATGTGAAACCCTTGGCCCATGTGAATGCTGTATCAGTACTGGGAATTGACCCTGCACTACAGTTTGACTTCAGAGACTCTGCATATCGGCTGAATGGAAGAAGCGCCTTCAGGCAAGGCTGATCAAGCAGCAAGAAATATTCTCAACCCAGGAAATAGATGTGGGCTATACTAAAAATGCCCACCACACTATTAGATTGAGTGATACCACCCCCTTCCGAAAACGATCGCGGAGGATAGCTCCAAGGGACGTGGACAATGTCTGTGACATTCTTGAAGATATGATAGGCGCCGGCATTATAGCAGAATCCAGCAGTCCATACACCTCACCCATCATGGTGGTACAGAAGAAAAATGGTTCAGTACAATTGTGTGTGGACTACCAAACCCTAAACCACTGGACTATCCCGGATCAGTATACTCTACCTCTAATTGAAGAGATCCTGGGCGCCTTGTCCGGCAGTCAGTGGTTTAGCGTTTTGGACCTATGGTCTGGGTACTACCACGTTCCCATGAGCCCTGAAGACCAAGAAAAGACAGCGTTCATCTGCCCGTTGGAGTTCTATTAGTTCACTCAAATGCCCCAAGGCATATGTGGAGCCCCAACCACCTTTCAGCAACTGATAGAACGGACCCTTGGTGACCTGAACCCCCGAGAGTGTCTGGTCTACTTGGACCACATTATTGTGTTTGGACGGATGCTGGAGGAGCACGAAGAAAGTCTCTTGAAGGTTCTGGATCGATTGAAGCAGGAAGGCTTAAAGCCTGATAAATGCAAATTCTGCCGATCATCGGTCACTTGTGGTGAACTGGTCTCGCCCTGAGAACTTGGTGGAGCTCCAGTCCTTTCTGGTATTACAGGAGATTTGTCGAAGAGTATGCTTGCATCTCCAAAGCTCTGAATAATTTGCTGATGATCTGTCCTGAAGACCCCCGTCAGAAAGCCATAAATCCCAGGCCGCCTTTCGGTGCAAAATGGACTCCAGCCTGCGAGGAGGCTTTCTTGAAATTAAAAAAGTGCCTCACGGAAGTCCCTGTTCTGGCATATGCTGACTAAGGTCACGCGTATAGTGCCCGAGAAGGGCGACGCGACGGGTGACATCACCCGTCGCCGTCGCCACTAGCGAAAGTTATATTTTGCTTTGCGGGCGGCGCTGGCGTACTGGCATTTGATTGGTTCAGAGCCTGTCACATGAGGCGACAGCCCTTGAAAAATCAAATATTGCCAGCTACCAAAATTCGTGACGCTCCGTCGCTCCGTCACATTGTTGCCGTCACGCTTACTATAAGCGCACTTGGCGGCAATGCATTTGTTTTGGGGCGACCTCGCGTCGCGGTCGCCCGTCACGGGCACTATATGCGCAGCCTAAGACAGCCGTATGTGTTGCATATGGATGCTAGCTTTGATGGACTGGGAGCAGTGCACCCCCAGAAATATCCTACCGGGCTCACCTACATGAGTTGCAGCCTTACTCTGAGTGAGAAGAACTACCCGGTTCACAAATTAGAATTTCTGGTGTTGAAGTGGGCCATTGTGGATAAACTACATGATTACCTCTATGGGGTATCATTCGAAGTATGGATGGCCAATAATCCACTTACGTACATTGAATGCCACTGGTCACAAGTGATTGACTGCCCTGTCGAACTACAGTTTCACCCTGAAGTACAAGCCGGGGCCTAAGAATATTGGAGCCGACGCTTTTTCCAGAAGTCCCGGATTGAGGCCAGAATCTGAGAACGAAGAATGGAAAGAAATACCAGGTCCCGGGATTTGTGCCATGTGTTCTATTGCGGCCTTTTTGGAAGGGAAAGTGGCCTTTCCTGAGTTGCGAGTGGTGGATTCTCTGGGATGTCATTCCAATACACTCCCAGTTGCATATTGCTACCCAGAGGCACTGTCAATGGTGGAAGGACCCAAAATAAGATGGAAGGATATCATCGAAGCACAGATGACTGATTCAGTGTGCGGTCCTCTGCGGTGGGCCATACAAAAAAGAAACCCACCTTAATTAAGTGTGCTCTCAGATATACAGTCGGCCCTCTCATGAAGGAATGGGACAAATTCCAACTGGACAATGGGTTGCTATACCGAGTGGTCCCCTACCTTAACCATCCAGATATGAGGCAGCTAGTGCTCCCAAGAAAACTGTAATACATGGCGTTGAGGTCATTGCATGATGTCCATGGACATGTGGGCATAGACAAAACGTTTGGACTTGTAAGGGACAGGTTCTACTCACCGAAAATGAGAGAGGCAGTGGAAAATAATTGCTGAAGATGCTTGAGGTGCATTCAGAGGAAAACACTGCCTACACACACAGCCCCTATGGACTATCTGAAGAGTTCTGGTCCTATGGATCTAGTTTGTATGGACTTCCTGTGCATAGAACCAGATTCCAGGGGTATCAGAAATGTCATCGTAATCAAGATTACTATACCCGATATGCCCAAGCCTTTCCCATCAAAGACCAAAAGGCTCTTACAGTAGCTAAGGTATTTTTATTAATGTTTTGCCAGATGGTACAAATAAATAAAATCTTAAAGTTCTTTAGGCGAGTGCTGTAGACTCCTTTTTCTCTATATTTTCCTCAGCACCGGTTGGTGATCCTGGTCCATCTGCCTACACCCCATGGGAAGTTAAGTATTTGTTTTTCTATGTTTTTGAGTGCACCAGGTATTTTTGTTTATATATATATATATATATATATATATACAGTAGATAAAGCTTCTGGTGCTCTGTGTCTTTTGTTTTTTGTCATTTTTAAAGATTCCGGTTGATACTCTGTGGGAGAACGGAGCACCCACGTGAGACATATGCAGAAAAGAAGTGGATTCTTTTGAAAACTACATTTTATCTTGCATAATGGAGGAATCCATGTGGGATGAATTTTCTAATTATTTAGAGAGCAAAAATAAGAGGACAAATCAATTAGAAAACATGTTTCATGATTGAGAGATAATATCTCCGAAGATTGTGATCTATCCCCGTGTTTTCTCCGTCTTTCTAAAATAATGGAGAAAGAAATAAGCGTTTGGTGGGATAAAACCACATTAGAGGAATATATCAAATGTGAAAGACTTCCCACAGGTTTAAGAGTCTCTAAAACCCCAACTTTTGGTACAGACGAGACAACAAGTATTCTAAGGCTTGCCTTAAACTAGTCCGGTTACATGCTGGTACATGCTGGGTGTAACCTGGCTAGTTTAAAGCAAGTTTAAGGCATTTCTGCATTCACTAATGACCCATCGGATTGACACAGCAGGGGTCCCTGGCAGTCCCATTCAGTTTCAAAAGATCTTGGGGCTTAATAAAAAATTGAAAAAAATATGAGAATCACATAATGAATGTTAAAAATAAACATCTCAGAGGGAGAAATTAGACTGTATGTTACACTGCAATAGAGAATGAGATACTGTACTAATAGAACATTAACTAATACTAGAAAAAAGGACACATATCAGTTTAGTCAAACACCTAATAAGGTTAGACTTGCTTATGGTATAAAATCACCTAGGGATACTAATGATAAATTGGGATGGACGCAAGTGCAGAGACACCCACCTAAAAATAATTATGTCCCTAATCCTAAAAAAATAAAAGGGAAGAAAAATGATCGCTATATTCCTCCCAATCAAAGAGAGAACTATAGGGCTAATATAGGAACTAATACATCTAGAGATAATGATAAAAAAAAGTGGAGCTACTCTTCTCTAATATATTTCAACCTCTAGATACATATCTTTTGGAGCCCACTCTCGAGATGGGGACTAGAAGAAAGGACCCTCCTTTTCAGGAACACTGGGTCCAAAAAAAAAAAAAAACAGTGTGGAGGGTGGAGCATCCTCTGTTTCATTACCAAGTGAGTCCAATGAGGAGAAAAAGAAGCTACCAAGAAGAGGAGTACGAGGAGGGAGAAAATCTACCCTCCAAAATATATACCCCAACTGATACTGCACCGACACACTTTATTCGAGCAAATACCCAGTATGTACCTGGCAGATACCTGGAATGCGCCGCTCCTCACCTCTGACAAGCCCCGTTGCGTTTGCCTTCCCAGCCTGGGTTCATGCCTGGCTGACGGGCGGCTGATCTGTTAAATGATAATGATTAGGATTTAATAGGCTGCAATGCTTCGCGTGTCTACCAGATGGCATAAATTCATGAATTGTAATGCAGTATATATATATATATATATATACTGTGCAGTATTGCAGCCAGCGGGAATAAAATGCTTCAATCCCTGCCTGGAAAATACCTCAATGCACTCGGGCAGAAAACAGTCACAAACCTCAATACACCCGGGTATACCCGAATTCGTGGGACTAGCCGAGCTCGAATAAAGTGTGTCGCCAGTGTATGTACTTAAGTCTAATGGAATTTACAATTTGTCAGACACCAGTCTGACATCCCATCAGATGAATATACTAGGTAAGGGTTTGACTTTCTGTCCCTCCTCGTCTCCCAAGGACTTGAATCTATTTTTAGACCTCCAGAAATATATAAGAAAATTAACTCTTAAATGTCATTTTAGTAAAATGGGTGTTGTTGAGGTTCCACAGGTAAGATCTGATTTAGGGCCTCATGCAGTAAGTGCCGATAAGGCTTTTATCGCCATTTTCCCGCCAAAATTGCATTTGCGATTCAGTAAGCGCCGATAAGTGGCCAAAATCGGCATTTTTTCTTCCCGATAAAATTTTATCGGCAGCCGGGTGGCGATAAGCCACTTATCGGCACTTTTCGCCACTTTTTGAAATCGGCTGTATTCTAGTAGCCCCGGTCAGCTTATCGGTGCTGATCGGCACTCTAAAATTGAGATTTCTACGGCAATTTGTCCCGCAAACTAAAGTTGGCAAGTTGGAGGGGAGAAGGATCGGCAAGGTAGCCGGGACGGCACTTAGAAAAAATAGCTCATCTCTACATCAATGAAGTCAATGGAGCGGGGACTTATAACTTTATAGGAGTGTTTACGTGCTACTGCTCCAATTAAAAATGTGCTTGGCATTACAGTGTCGATGTTATTCACTTCATCGTGTCACCGCTTACGTTATTATTGGCAGAACATTGTACTTGTCTATGTTATGATGTTTTGCCTATCACATTAGTCTTAATGTTATGATGTGTCAAGGGAAACTCCTATAGTTAACTCTTAAAGGTAGAGGTCACATCATATGAAACATGTTACTTAAGTGTGCTTCAATTTATTATATGATGTAACAGATTTGACACATCTAACAGATCCAGCGTATAGTAATGTTGCAATATGTACAATGAAGGACTGCGCTATAGTATGAAATGCCAGAAATTAATGGTATATAGTAAATGTTAATTGAATAAAAAATGTTAATGGAAATATATAATTAATAAAATATTGTGTAAAAATTGGATATATACCAAAAATGCATATAAATCAATATCTAATAAGCAAAACTCAAAAATGAAAATAAAATACGTTGTGCTGTGAACCTTCCTTTAGCTGCTCAATGCAGATAGTCCTATAGAGTCCAAACAAATGTGTCCAGTATTTGGGGAGTAAGTGAAGCACTAACAGGAAAAACAGGCAGCTTCTTTATAAGGGCACAATGACCTCCCTCTCCACCTGCATAGAAAAAATAGAAGAAAAAGAAGCGCCAAATCCTAGTGCATTACTGTGCAAAATTGATATATTTAATTCCCAAAAATCTCAATAAAATGAACTCACAAACATAGAACAAATAAAAGCATGTTATGAGATATACTGATGCTCCAAGGACCAGGAAACACCGCTTCGCTGCTGTGATTAGTCCGTAACACCACTGGATCCAATGCTGCCTTCGTTGCTCACCGCCTGCAGGAACTAACGTCATAGGCACTCCGCAGTAATCTCTCCCAGGGTACACCACCAACAATGATCTTTGGTTCCCACCGGGGATGGTAGATGCGGCACACCAGCGGAGGATGTCACACAGATGATAGTGAATACCGGATCGTATAATGTCCAAGCAGTTCTAAAGCCAGTGTCTAGAAAGATACACTGCACACCTTCCCTACGCGTTTCATCAGATGGACTGACTTCTTCAGGGGTCATTTTTGGGAATTAAATATATCAATTTTGCACAGTAATGCACTAGGATTTGGCGCTTCTTTTTCTTCTATTTTTTCTGTATAGTAATGTTGGTATACATTATAGAATGCTTTTAATGTGTAACGCATGATCAAACAAAAATGTAGCTGTTATTTGTTATGTTTACATGTTGTTTGTGACCTCCCTCTTTTTATGACATCTGCAATTGGACACTCAATAACATAACATGTTTACATTGTACACGATGCATTATAATCAGTTCATGCAAAGTTATACACAGATCTATAATAGTACCTCATTTTTAGACGATTGAAACATAATCAATAGCAATTATCCTGATGGCATGAAATTATGCATATGCACATTATAATTAGTTCATGTGAACATGTGACAATAACATGCTAAATTACACATGTTGCAACTTAGTTTTTCAACGTCAATGTCATGGTGGTATCATAATGAGATGACTGAGTGTTGCGTTCATAAGTGGTACATGCATTACACATTCCATTAATACTTGCGAATAAATTGTAGTACAAAGCTTAACGTTACATCACAGTCAAAAATCATGATTGCCTGATGAACACACATAATTAATCCGTATAATTCGTACTGTATACCCGTTTGGAGTTCACAACTTGGATATGCTTAGTTAACACCTTGCACTTCATCAAGTCATGTGACATCATCACATAGGTATTTAAAGGAGGGCAATTATCTGCGCATTGACAGCTACAGACCTGAAGATGATACGATTGTTCATGAGACGGAGGAGGATTCTATTGGAGGAGAGGATAGCAGAGGGGCAGGATGTCCGAGTGCCAGGAGAGGACAGGGACAGGGATGCAGAGTGGAGAGGGAGAGGGCAAGGAGATGAGAGGAGAAGAGAGAGGAGAGAAGTTGTGCCTCGTCCACGTTTGTACAGGGAGAGAACCATGTTAGATGGGATGAGTGAGGAGGAGATCATAAGTTGGTATCGTTTGAGTTCAGCAGCAATCCTATCACTTTATGAAGAGATACGGGTAGATTTAGATTTTAAAACAGGCAGAGGTCGTGCAGTCCCTGGCCTTGTTATAATGCTGTGCTCATTACATTATCTTGCTTCCGCGTCATTCCAGACAACTGTGGGCATAGTGGGCGGGGTCTCGCAATCTACATTCTCGCGGGCCTTTACCCAGTTTCTATGTGCACTGAATAGACGCGCTGGGAATTATATTCATTTTCCTACAAAGCACACAGAGTGGCTGGAAGTCAGGAATGGCTTTTATACCATAGCCGGGATACCATGTGTGATGGGTGCAATAGATTGCACCCATGTTGCCTTGATCCCGCCTAGTCAGAGTGAGCATGCTTACCGCAATCGTAAGCACTACCATTCCCTGATTGTACAGGTGGTATGCGATGCCACGATGAATATTATGCATGTGGTAGCCAGATTCCCTGGTTCCAGCCACGATTCCTCTATCCTGAGAAACTCATCAGTGTTCCATGCTTTCGAACAAGGCTATTTTGGACCTGGTTGGCTGGTGGGTGAGTACATATTATGAAGTGTTAACAAACCAGTAATGTGTATGTTGAAAATGTCGTAGTTAATGTTTTCACATTATATAATGTTATTCTATGTTTGTGCATGCTTCATTATAGGTGACTCAGGATACGGAATTAGGCTTTGGCTTTTGACACCACTGGCTAACCCTCAATCTGAAGCAGAGGAACGTTATAATGTAGCCAACATATCTACAAGATCGGTCATCGAGCGAATATTTGGCCTGCTTAAAACAAGATTCAGGTGTTTAGATCAAACTGGTGGGGCACTTCAATATAAGCCTGCTAAAGTGTCAGATATTGTAATTGCTTGCTGCATTTTGCACAATCTGGCACTCAGCCATAATTTGGAAAGCGACATACATCATGGCTTGGAGGAGGAGCATCCCGTACATTTAGCAGCTGACAGTGAGCAAACAGCCTGTGGTGTGGAGACACGTCGTAATGTGATTAACACATATTTTTCATGTAAGCAACTACCTATATGTTCATAGTACTACATAGATGTATTAATGCATTTTACTGATTAAAACATGTGTCCAAATACCATTCACTTAGGAAACAGATGAATATGGTTCTCCCACCTTTCTGTTCTCTGCTGTGTGGACAATTGCATGTGGCACCGGTATGTCATTCAGCAACAGGTTGTATTATACTTCTTACCACTACAAGGTTTTGTGTGTACGTGAGGGAATAATGTGTACAAAATCTATATTTTCTGTACATTCTATTTTTGGTTATGCATAAACAAGAAACCTACTATGTTGATAGCCAATAGCTAGTGCATTATGGTGACATCCAAATTTTCATTTGGACTGTGACATGTGTGTCACAATGATGTGTAGCCTATTGTGTATTTGAGATCACATTGTACGTTTTCTATATTTGGTTTAATATCACCTAGAAAAGTGTCACTTCTGTGTGTTGCTTACCTTAATTAACATGTCATTACAATGATTTATATTCATTGATGTTTTCTTTTTCAAGGTATATCACTCCAAGGAGTGCTCATGGTATTTATTTGAATTCACATCTGTATTCAGATGTGCAAACCTCGATACAGGTATAGTTAGAGGATGTTTAAAGAGAACGTAATGAACAAGTTGTCACAATAGAAATATGTCCTTTGTGTATTGTGTCCGTGCGTTTATCTAGACTTTTTGGTTATTGTACAGTGTTTTAGAAAAAAAATACCTACATTACATAACATGTCATTATTAAAATGTAACAACATCCATTCATGCACATGAGCGATGTTAACACTCAATGCATGTTTGTATGAAATGACCCAAATGTGGTAAACATCATTAACATTGCAATGTATGTCATTATTTATTCTCTCACTTCATCTTCATGTTCATTAATACATTGTCACATGTGTATGTATAAGTGAAAGATGTGTGTTGATTTGATGTACATGTTACATTTGGCAAAATGTTAACACCATTCCAAAGTATTGTCCTTTGTATTCACATTTTTGGGTGAATTATTCAACACAATTAGAATGTTCCTACGAACAATTTTATTTCATTGACGTTACTTATTAATAATGATCATGATCCTTTATAATACCTGTCAACATATGAACATAAATGAAGTATACATTTAGCTACACACACATTTCATCAACATAGTGTGTGTGTGTGTGTGTGTGTTTCTTTTTTTGTGTGATGCATGTATTTCTACATTAAATAATATTAACCTACAGAATAATGTATTTTTTCTCATCGGCGTCACTTAGCTATGTATGTGTTTAACGTTTAATCATAACACTAAACTATAGATAATCGTGTGAATGAAATGTACACACAAATGTTCATGGTTTCATGATCTGTACATAACATTCATTAGCTCATGCATGTTAGGTTAGCACTACAGCCTATCTGATAATATAACATTGACACGACAAAAAAGTTTCTATCACCTCCCTATTGTTATAGTGTACGTTCAGATACAATGTCTACGAGTTGTTATGTAGCATTTACATTCTTTGACAAGTCACACGTGAGATTATAATATATAGTAGATTAATGTGTTTTCTGAGTGATAATGTTGGTTGCATATATCACATGCCAATACATATAATGTTAGTATCAATATAAGTTCTAACGTTAGTGCTTAACAACATCATTATGATAGTTAAGTGCATTGTAAATATTTGCACAATAGGATAAGATTATGTAGTGTAACGATGCGTGGAACACGCCACCTGCGGCGTGTTCCTTCCTTACCTGTTTACTTCTGATCGCCGCCCTCTAGCTGCGAGTCAAGATCCTGTGTCTTTAAAGATTCTGAAGCAAGCAACGCCATCTTGCTTTCTGGCAAACCCTGCCCTCTTCCTCCTGACAGGAAGTAAGCCTCTCTTTGACTTTCTCTCTGCATTTAGTCTTTTGCTACCAGCCCTGGTGCCTGCTAGTAATCCATCGTACGCTGTTCCTGCCTGGACCTCCTTGGGACCTTTATTTATCTCCTGTGTATTCCGGAGGACTAGGAAAGTCACTCATACTACTGAGGTTAGTTTATCGTCGGGTAGTGTAGGTACCTGCTTAGTAGGGTTCACCTTGACGTGGTAGCAGGCTTATAATTCCTTGGCCAATGGATTAGACTAAGAACCCTTATGTTATTTAGTTTCGCTGCACCTTGCTGTTTTTGTTACTATGCCTTTAAGAAGTCTGGACGTTCTCCAAGAAGCAATTCCCTTCTCTTGATGTTACCTTGTGCTCTGGACTCCATGCCCATGTTCATGTTCCATGTTTCCTGGTTTCCGTTTCCAGACTCCTGTGCTGAAGCATTGACTTCCAGCAACCCCCGCGTTGGTGCCTGAGAACGCGCGCACTCCCGCTCTGCTGTCAGAGCATGCGCGCACATGCAGCTGGATCAGTCATGTCTCTGAGTAGGCACCGCACCTCCGGACGTGTCGTGCATTCTCATGCTCGCGGCGTGGTCACGTGACTACGTGCGCCGATCCCCAGCTGCGCGGCAACTTACTCCCTTCGTATGCCCTGCGGCCTCCCCACCTCGCTACCGGGTCCTTCCCTTTCTCCCTGTGCTTGTTAGGAGAGCACAAGCGTGACATGTAGTGATTTGTAATCTGCGCACAAATCATTGCAAGCATTGTTACATATTTATTATAATTGTTGTTCGCTAGGCGTCACAATCATCTAATATAACGATTGGCCCATCTGAAATCATACATTGGTCCCATGTATTCATCCTCGACATCTGTGAAATACAGCAAACACATGATGTTCAAAGATTGCACATTTATCTATGTTTCAGCATGACAACGCTTAACACATCTCTATATGATTGTGGATCTTCACGCAGAAGTAACGTATATGTTTAAACTGCAAGGATCAAACTAAAGATACAGAACAATGTAATGTTTCAAATGCCGGTGTTCGCATTACTACTGATATGTTTGTTCCGGTGCCTGCATACATAATAATGTGCGCGCACAACGTCTGTTGCGCGCGCACGTCATGAATGTGTGGACTAAGTCTTAGCGCATGCGCAAAACGATGTTTACGCTGTGCGTTCAATACATGTCCCTCCATGGTGCTGCTAGCAGTATGCATATCATGGCTGAAAGTTATGATATGGAAGCGAAACAAATTCACTTCTACACACGTACATATCTACACTTTCTAAACTGACGTGTGCCCACGGCCAAAGCGGACGATCATCCAATGAGCGACAAAAAGACATATGACGTCATGTTAAGGCACCATGAAATGCACGCAAACACCCCTCCCACTGAATGAACATTGACCTCCAGCGCTGTGCACGCACCGCCCCCCCGACACGCGCGCATGACACACTGCACTGACCGTAACAATAAGCTACGGCACAGCCAATACTGTTTCACGCGCACACGTCGGTTGGGGGGGGCTTGCATCGGTAACCTTTTTAAGAACGCCTTGGGACATTACCAGGTTCCCACGTCACATGTGGGCGACACATTGTTTTTATATGTTGAATGCTAAACAATGAGGTGTGTGTGTTACACTTAGTGTAACATTTAGAAAAGATGGTTTATAATCGATAATAATGAATGATTTAGTACTCCGTCACCAATGTGTACTCATGGTTCGTCATGTAGTCTATTGTTATATGAAATAATCTATTTGTGAACGCTCCATGTAAGGCTGTCTGCAATGTTACGCAGTATCCACTCATTTGGCTAACAAATTGTGTATATTATGCAGATTATGTTATAATATTTGTGACATATATCATTTGAGTAAAGGCATAACGAAATTTGTATTTACCATTCTTGTAGAAGTCAAAACTGATTTGGCTGCAATAAATCGCTCCAGGAAGGCACAACAGTATCATCCATGGTTGAGCCAACCGTTGAATCCTGATTCAGACACATCTCCGTGAGGCCATCATATGGATCTGCAGTGGCTTCTTGAAA